>NW_008794630.1:1057081-1067621 GCF_000699145.1 Aptenodytes forsteri | reverse complement strand
ATGGGAAGCTGAAAAGTCCTTGACTAGTGTAAGCACTGCTCAGCAACAACTAAAACATCGGTGTGTTATCACATTATTCTCATCCTAAATCCAAAACACAGCACTGTACCAGCTACTAGGAAGAAAATTAACTCTATCCCAGCCGAAACCAGGACAAATGGGCATGCTGTTAGTCCTTTGTTTGGTTCAGCTGTTTTGCCTGCTGCTTAGGTTTCATAGAGGCTTTCTGGCTTTAAAAAAAGGCCAGCTATTGGTTTGATGACAGTGGAGAGGTGGGGTTCCAGTACGGTGCAGGAAATGCCATCTACCCATTTTTTTTTAATCCTGTGGTGTGCCATAATGTGGGGTGGCTAAGGTGGGAGAAGAGGGTCATACGTTAGCTTTATGTATGGCTATATCATTACCTGCGAACTCCTCACTGTTCCTGAACACTGTATATACCCGTGTGTGTTTAATTTTTCATATTTCTTTGAGTATGCTTCCTATTTTTGGTGTGACTGCATCTGTATCTGTTTGTGGACTAGACTGAAGAAATCAGTCAGCCTTCTCCTCCCTGTTCCATCTTTGTCGTGGTTTTGTTACAGTCAACTGACATGAGGTGCAGCAGCTGAGCAATTGGAGAGCTGTTTATCCCCTGAGAAAGCCCTTTACTGTCAGGCTCAGTTTTTGTTCTAGCAAGAGACTTATGCTCACATACTTTAATCTAGAAGTTGCAAGATCCAAGGCTGTCAAGTGTCAAATGGCATTTTATCCAGGAGCCAAATTTAATATATAAAAGTTCAGCCATGAGTTTGGCTGGGTTTTTCGGATGATCCCACAGGCAAGAACAGAACTGTATAGGACGATGGCCAGAGAAAGAGAGGATTGCTGCCACGCCGTTACAGGTAGTACATTATTTGTGACAAGTTCAGAAAAACAGACTGGGTCGTACCAGTTTATACCAGACCATTGAGTGTGGACTTCAAGGAGCAGCGTTGGTGGCAACCTTTATTCCATGCAACAGCTGTCTGTACTGGGAGGAGCTGGTGTCGCTCAGATAATGCTGGCAAACAAGACAGTGATCACTTGCACTTTTTAAAAGATGAGGTGGCACATTTTGCAAGGGTATTTTAAGTCCAGGGCCTTGGCCGTATTCCAGGGTGAGTTACTACATTGCACCGTCCTAAGACTCAGATTCATTTGGGGTATACGATTCTCCTTTCGTTTCCTCTTTCAAGCCGTTATATGCACTGTTAAACAACTGGCACGTTCTACCCCGGAGGTGAGACCTTTGTAAACTGTAAGGCTTGTGCAGCCTTCATTCCTCGGGTCAGCGGCAAGACGGGAAAGTTCAGCCTCTCTGAAGGCAGTTTGGGCTGGAGCAGTTAGACGGTGGGGGTGCCACCATCTCACCCTTGAAGGAGCTTCTCCCCTTGAAGCAGCCCTGCGCCGGGGAGGGCTGAGGAGTTGGCTGCAGGTGTCTGTCCTGCACTAACTGGCTGGCATGGTGTGGGCAGGAGGCAGAGAACGCAGGCTGGGATCGGGCTGGCTACGTGCCGCTGTGCCGGTAAGAATCAGCAGAGCATGATCCTGGGGCTTGGGGACAGGCAGGAGGAACCGACAGGAGTCAAAGCCAGAGCCGAGCTGGAACGACACCCTGAGCCTACAACAGGAGCTGCGTGCAGGTCAGTGAGGTGCCTGTTAGGGCTGGGGGTCTGGGAATACTGTGTCTTCGGTTTAGGGATGCGGGAACTGGAGGGGAATGAAAACTTTTGTGAATGACCCACTGTGTTAGCAGAGAGGTAACCCCAGGGAGGTGAAGCTGCCGTTGCCTGGCTGAGCCCTGGGGCTGTGGGGTGGCGCAGAGGGGAGTTGAGTGGACGAGGGGTGTCAGACCCAGGTCTGCTTTACAGGATGGAAGAAGGTTAATTTCTGCCTCTTCCAAGACTGTGGAAAGACATAGCGGATTTGGACCTAGGAATGCAGAAGTGTTTATCTTAGATACATCTTTGACATTTAAAATCCCTTTAAAGAACTCAAAATGTGGTGGTGAGGTGATTTATGGGGTAGATGTGCAAACGAATGAAACTCGTGAAGATACGATGCAGCACTGCTGTATTACTGCCTTTAAATTATATTCATGTGAGTGTGCATGGCCTGGTGGGGAGGAAAAGGGGAGGTGCTGAACTTTAAAGAAATAGTTATATGGAACTGCAATTTCCTGCTATTTTAAGCATACTTTATCCCCAGTATTTGCTAGCACAGAAATCTCAGTAAACATAACTGCTCATTCAGCATATCTTAATTGTTTTCGGGATATGTGGCGGTACGGCACTGATACTAATTGCATGTCATTGTTCCTGAATTAAAATGTTCCCATTTACTAACCTCCTTCCTCATTATAGTCCTGCGCCACTAGAGAGTTTGAAGCTCATCTATTTGTCAATGTTTTGTGAGTTAATTCTTCTGTCACCATTATTGGGTCTTTGTATCCACTGGTAACAGCCCAGGAATTGCCATTTTACGCAGAAATGGATCATCTAACCTGACTGTGCTGTCAAAGATTATGCAAATAAATAAACAAATAACTTGAGACATTATATCTCTGTGCTAGGAATACCAAGTCTGATGTCACTGTTACGTTAGTAAATTAACCAACGTGAATGATTTATAATCGTTATAGATAGACGCTCATTATGAAATGGGTTGCTTTGTTTTCTCTTGTTTGTTTTTAGTTAACAGCTGCTGAAGTACTGAGCAGCCTGACTGTTTTCAAGCTGACAACTACTTAGGACCCAGAACAATCTATTTTCTTAAATAAAGGTAGGCAAGAAGTTATTTTTCCTGGAAATTATGTAAGATTTTTTAATGTGTCTCCCATGCTGAAGTGGGATGAAAGGTCAAAACTCATTAAAACTTTAGCAAACCAGAAACCTACATGAAAAGATTCATTTGGTGTTTAATTTTTATAGGCCTTGATTTATCAAAGTGCCTAAGTGTATGTTTAATTTTCTGTATCTTTAATTTCAGCCACTTACATAGGGTTTTATTGAGTCAAAAATTGATGAGATTTCTGGGAGTCTGGTCTTGGAGTGCCTGGGGAATAAACTTGAAAAACAGAGAAAAACAACATGCTTTCCAAGGCTGCAGTGAAGCCATGAACCTCTGCCGCTATCTCCTTCTCTACGCTAAGCAGTAAATGATGGTAAGAATCCATTCTTCGCAAAGCGATGCCCCTGTAGAAATTAAACTGTGCTTTAAATGGCACATACAAGACTCATTCCAGACTGCTTGTCTGGAGTGCTTGCAGGAGTGGGTGGCTGCAACATCTGGAAATGGATCTGTTGTTCAGATCTGTCTAAATCTGGTGCTGTCCGCGGTTACTTATCTTCTGGATAAAGAGAAGAATCAAACTTTTTTTACTATCGTGTTTAATGTTTTCCTTCTGGAACCTCTGCAGGCCCTTTTCTGTAGTCTCGGGGTTCCCTTTCTCTGGCCTGCTAAATAACAGCTGGGTAATGGAGCAAGCAACATGGCTGAAGGTTTTGTAGATGCTTTCAAACTGTCTCTGTCAATGTCAACCGGGATTTTATTTCCATAATCCCATGGCTGTGCTTGGCAGCTTGTAAATCACAGATGTATGTCAGTGGGAAGGAGTGGATTCCTTCTGTCTTAATCTGCAGCCTTTTACTTTTATGACTCCTGTGTATCATCAGTCTTTATTTCCATCACGAGGAAAAAATGTCTTCCCCCAGCAGTTGCATCCAGATGAATGTGTTTTATTCTTAGCAAGTTTCGGGGAAGGCGATTTACAAGGGATCTGGGCACTCAGGACACAGGAGCACTGGTACTTTTGAAACATGCCTTGTATATGATGGATGGAGCATATTATCTAAATGCTAATAAATACCGAGCCACAAATTGGCTCCATTTTTCTTCATTCCTCTGCCGCCTGTGGTTGTTGAATGACGCTAAATCTAGCCTCAGACATGTTACAGTACTAATTAGTTCCGATTTCTTTCTTTGTTCTTTCTTTTCAGTAGGGCAATATGGATGTGCTGCCTCTGGGCATATTTATGTTACAGCCTCATTGGCTTGCCTCCACCAAGAGCGCGTAGTACAGTTTGGTGTGAGAAAGGCGAGGTACAAAGCTGGTGTAAATCTCATCTGGCACAGGACTCTTGAGCATGATTTAAAACGGTCAGTAGGTTTGTATTTCTTACTAAACTCTGCAGGACTTTCCCATAGGGATGATGTCCTTTGAATGTACATTTGATCACATATACATGATATAATGTACTCTATCAGATGAATACTTATTACAGCATCTTCTGTGTAAACTGAAGAACAAATCAGTTGTTCTTTTAAGCATTCTAGATTTTAGATTCTTAAAGATAAGCTGATGGATATTGACTTTTTCAACTTACATTTTGGGCCAAAATTTCAAAAGCAGGTGTGTGACTTCTGCTTAAACAACTCTAAATATACTCTGCTGCTGGCAGTGTCTAACGGCTGCTGGCGGTATGATACCTGGACCTGCAGAACCCCTTATGTCGAGAGTTACAGCAGTTTGCACATGGATATTGTGGAAGTGCTGGTGATGCTCACAAGCATGCCTACACATAATTTGCAAATATATCAGAGCTGCTTTTTGAAAATCTATCCCCAAACTCTTTGTGAGGTAGTGTTCATTTGCAATTCTTTGTATTCAAGACATTCTCAGTAATAGCACCTGTTGCTTTTTGGCCAGAAAACAAATAAACAAGCCGCTTTGCACTGATGCTACACACGCATCCTGCAAGTCTTACATTACTGTTCCAAATTAAATAAAAAAAATAAAATGAAATTCATGGCTCATAGGCAGCCTCTAGGAAGGCTCTCTGGCACCTTCTGTGAGCTTTTGGGACCAATGCTGACTTTGTAGCAGCTGAAAACACAGTAACTCGGCTCTTCAATACTAGGAAATAGTATGTGCTGTCTTAAAGACCTGGTTATTAAAGATTCAGAGTCTTCTCAGTCTAATGTGAGATCACTAACAATTTTCTGTCTCGGAGAATTCAGATGTTTGCTAGGTACTTGTGGAAAAACCTTTGCAATTTAGTGCAGTGGGAATGGCCTGTCTGAAGCAAAGGCAAAATGAACAAACACATATTTAAGATACCCACCACTATTGTGTGTTTACTCTGTGAAATACAGCAGCACGTTTTTCCATCAGTTGGTTTTTGGTCTTCCACCAAAAGACTCTGGAAACTGAATGTACTGAATTTAGCAAGCAGAGATTATGGGTGACTTCGTGACAGTCTGTGCACAGGGAACAAAACTTGTTTTGCTCGTCAGCGTGGCAGACAAATGTGTAACATCATGTGAGTTGAAGCAAGACTGGAGGTATGGTTCTCATTTTTAATTATGCCAGTGATGAATTGCAGGAAACCCTCTCCAGGCATTGCAATTATTTCTTATAACCAGAGTTTTGGGTTGGGCTCACCTTCTAGACTCTATTCTGTAGCTCAGACAAGAGGTTGTATCAAGGATATAGTTTACGCTCTTTGTTACAGATCGGATGAAATGATTCAAATGGTTCTTTCTGGCCATGAAAACAGAGTCTGTGGTTCTTATAAATAGTAACAGGCTGCTGTGTGCCATCCTTGATAGAGAGTTCTCCCAGGCTTCCTTAGGCAGTTGGATTACGGTCTGAGATGTACACAAGCTGTGTCAAGAAATTTAGTTATGAGATTGCTGCGTTTGTGGTTACCATGGGGTACAAGCAAGGCATATCAGGTGGGTGTAAAGACAGAAGATCTGTTGGGACATTCCCATCGGCTCCTTCTGTAGGAGAGGCTGACTGTTGTATGCGTTTATCCTGTGGAGTGGATGATGGAGAGTCTGTAAGTGAAACATGAAATACTGGAGGTGGGACAGATCCGTGTCTCCTACTGACTCCTATGGTCCTTGTCTGAAAGATGTTTTTTAACTTAATATTTCTCTAGCTTACAAAATGGATAAGGGAAGACATTTCACATTCTTCACAATTCAGACATTTAAATAGCTCAGGAGAGTTTGATGGTACTGAACTAATCATACGATCTGGCTCTGGTCCCTAGCAAAACTATCCCCGGCTCCAGACGCAGGCTTGCATGGCATGCATATGCTACCTATATTTCTGTGTTACTACTGTCATCTGTGTTTATTTGTTTAGAGCCAAGTCCGGACTCACCTGATGTCACTGATTTCTGTAGGATCAAGCTCAGCTCTGAGCGTCTGGCTTTTGGTTTTTTTTCCTTGTTCATCTTTTCTAGAGAAGGCTGATAAAAAGCAATTCAAAGGTGCCCAGTGGGCACAAAGATACAATATGCCAGCCCTGTCTGTATGCGGTGATGAGACGACCTCAGCAGTCCTGAGGTTTGATCATACTCATCCAAATACATAGACGAGACAATCTTGTTAAATAATTGAAGTGGTATTAAGTTCAGGCCTCTCACATTTAGTGTTTTTCAACTCTTCTGCCACTTATTTCATTGCTCATTGCAGAGAAATTACACTTTTCTAGTTTTAGCATTTGTTCTGCTCTGTGCCACTGGCTCCCGGCAGCTTCTGCAGACCTCCCGACCTCCCTGTTGCAGCCGGTAATATCATGACTTGTTTCCATGGAGACCAGAGTAAATTGATAAATAGATGTGGCTGGGAGTAGCAAGCTTTCACCTTCTGTCACCAGGGTAAAAACAGAGGGGGAATCGTGGCCTGATTGTGTGGTTACACAAAGAGGACGGGAGAGCCCCCGGTGCCCTCCTCTTCTCCGTGTCACCCAGAGCCATGGCGATGCGTGCGGTGCTGGCACTGCTGGCTTTGTGCGGCCTCAGCATCCCCAAGTGGATGGATGAGCAAGCCTCAACCCACAGGTTGTTCTTCACCACAGCTACCTATCGAGAAACCAGCGTGTTGGGTGCATCTTCAGCACCCAACAGCATTTATTGCAGGGCATGCTTATTTTCACTGACCGATGCTGAAGAGCGTGAGCTGGGCGATGTACGTTTAGATTATGTGAGTGAAAATATCTGTGCTGCTTTCCTTTGACCTGGCTGATGGAATTGTAGCCTGGGATCCGGAAAAACTCAGGTTTGGATCCCAGTCGTGTGGCTGAGCTGCTGTGTGGTCTTGAAAGATCATTTCTCATTCCTCTCTTATGCTTTACTTATGAGGTTATAACACCTTTGGAGCAGGGAATTCCTTTCTGAGGATAGTTTGTATGCTGTCTGTCCCAGGGATGACTTTGTCGTGGTTAAAGTTTCTAGGTGAATTGTAATAATTACAAATGAAGTTCGGGAGTGCTCCTCAGGGCCAGTGCTACGTTTCATTCTCCCACATACATCTGGTTACAGGTCCTGCAGGGATTAGTAGGGACTGCTAATGAACATGGGTCTTGCGAAACTGCCCTGACAATGAAAATAATAGAAAACTAGTCTCAGACTACTCTGATTTGCTGCTTAGAGAGAAGTTGTTCTCAGAATAAATGACTTCTCTTATCGGAGGATTCAATCTAACCTCACCCTGCAATGAATATTTTCTCCTGCAGTAGAGTAGGTGAATTTTGTCAGACTGAATGCCGTTGTTTAAAGTTGTGGTAGGTTCAGTCCAAAAATTCTAACCCCTAATCTTCTTCACCTCTGGTGAAATGAAAAGCTGAACCCAGATCTTAGTTCACCTTTAAAATAAAAAATAAAATTCACAACTTCCAAATTGGGAGTGGAAACTTTGAACTGTATCAGATCCGAACTGTAACCTGTTCGTGCTTAGTTTACTATCAGCTCCTTTCTGTCTTGTCACATTTATTAATTACTGCAAATATCACATTTGTCTGTAAGCAGGCAGTCTTTTCCAGGCCTTGTTATTACTCATTACTTGAATCACTCTCTCTTTATCTTGTTTGATTCTGCTGGGACACCCAGGCAATTTTCCAAGGCTGTGAGCACAGGATTGTGTAGAAATCATTGCCTGGCATTGATGCTTCAGCTGAAGATGCTCTCTCTTGTGATTTACCAATAAACCAGCAAGACGCTGCTGCTAGCAGCCTTATACTGCTGAAAATTGCTTTTCAGGTGAGATGGTAAATTATGGTCTTTCACTTTTCTTTAGACATAGCTGTTTGATAGATCTAGTTTTGGTGTCTTATGTAGTCAAACTGGAAGTCCCCTGTGTTTTCCTTCCCTCATGTTAAAAAAAAAGCAGTTGCTTTGTGTTCTGTGTTTCGCAGAAGTGGCTGCATTTCATTAGAATTTGTATACGCAGTGTAGATGGGGAAAGAAAGAATGGCATAGCAGGAAATACCGTCTGTCTTCTCTTCTCGTTCCAAAGGCAACCAGAACATGCATGCCACTGATGTGCTGAGTACTGTGCTACGCTCGTGTCTAGACGTTGCGAGGCATTGCAATGATTCACGTACATGCCTGTTTTTATATACTCCAGTCTAGTTCTTCTGTGATTTATGTTGCTGGTGGGAGACAAGTCTTATGGCTGAAGGGGCACTGAAGGGAACCGTTCCTTCCATAAGCCTTTGTCCCTCTGAAATTTGTCCTGTGGTGCTGCCTTATGCATTATGGGTCCCCCATTTTCGGTTGTCTGAACAGTTCTGTGTTAGCGGTTTACTGCGAGTGAGTACTTTATTCTCTCTCCTACCCTCTCTGGTTCCTTCCTTTAATGATGGCTAGCTTTATCTTTAGGATTCCTCTTAATTGTAAGTCCTGAAATGGGCTTCTGATTAACCATCACCTATGAATGCCATTAAAAAAATGCCAGAATCGTCCTTGAACTCTTGCCTGTCCTTTTTCTGCTCCGATGAGACTAATTACCTAATTATAAAGAAGTAAGGAAAATGAAAGGAACTGTTCTGTCCTTTCTAGAACCCTGTGTGATAGTCCGATTATCCTCAAGAAGAAAGGACCGTCCTGCTGCAGTCCCAGAGGAGGAGGTTTAACAACCCTGGAAGCAATGAAAGAAGATTCACGCTGATGTGAAGAAGACAGATGCATGTGTAGTTCAAGTTTGTCTTGGCAGACTCATGCTGAAAATGCCAATCTGACAATTTTAATGCTGGCAGGAAAAGAAATGTATGAGGGGGCTGGGTAAGTGATGGCTCTTTCCAGCTCAGTGTGAGCTACGGCAGGGAGGCTGCGCTCCCAAATAGCCCCCCACAAGCCCAGGGTGGCTCTCTTCTACGAGCACACATCAAGGTGACAAGGGACGCCAACCGAGAGATGATAGTTCGTCTTGGGCTGCTCGGTTGTGAGAGAGATGTGGGCTGAGATGTTTTTGCCTCAAGCAACAAGGTGTATCTACAGGGAAGACAGATGTAGCTGAATTTGCTTTAAACTCGCTAGTGGGGGTACTGATGGTGGGGCAGCTGCAGCAGCACAGAGCTGAGCGCAGGCTGCACAGTTCACTTAAGAAGGGAGGTAGGTACAGCAGGAGAAAGCTAGTGCTGGAAAACGCTTTAGTCTCAGTTGTTCATTGAAATTGGTCTCCTTTGAACATCCGTCTCTCAGGAATTCGGTCATAGTTTTGGTCTTCATGGTCACAGAAGCGGTGTAAACGTTTGTCCTTCTTCACTCTTCTTCAGTCGCATGCATCAGGGTGGTGCACCGTGTCTCGGACTTAGCACCATGCAGGGCTCTTGTATGTAATTGCCCTGGTACTGGTATGTCACATTATTATAGTATTAACAGGCTTTTTTAGTGTTGTAACATTTGGACGTAGCCTCTGTGGAAGTTCCTCCGAGGCTTAATGTCCGTCAGTCCAGAATCCTTAGCAGGATTTCAGGAGGGATTATGTCCTATGGGAAAGTGTCAGTATTTCATCTTACAAACAGCTGAGGAAAGGAAAGCATCACACTTCTTCCTCTCCAGTTCAAAACAAGATAATGCAGAATTTCTTCTGCTTTCTACATTGGGAGTATGGACTCCCGTAGCCTTTGCTGTAGAGGAGGATATGGCCATGATAGAAATTCTCCGTGGGTTTGGTACGCTGCCAGCAGTTTCTGCGAGGCACCCAGGTGAAACAGGGGAAATGGTGCTTTTTAACACCGTATATTAGACTGCACTGAATGAAGTAAATAAAAGGCAGTTCTGGAACGGATTCTTCCTCTTGAAAATTAAAGGAAAGCATGCTGCAAAGAGTGAAATGAGGAGAGCCTTGCAAAGGAAAAAAGGCTGGAGGAATGCTTTCTTGGAGCACATGTGTCAGTGAAGTACCCCCACCACCTCCACCCACCACCCCCTCTGCCTTGCAGAGAGACAGGCTGGGCTACCGGCCATGATAGAAATTCTCCGTGGGTTTGGTACGCTGCCAGCAGTTTCTGCGAGGCACCCAGGTGAAACAGGGGAAATGGTGCTTTTTAACACCGTATATTAGACTGCACTGAATGAAGTAAATAAAAGGCGGTTCTGGAATTCCTCTTTCCTCTTGAAAATTAAAGGAAAGCATGCTGCAAAGAGTGAAGAGCCTTGCGCCTTGCAAAGGAAAAAAGGCTGGAGGAATGCTTTCTTGGAGCACATGTGTCAGTGAAGTACCA
>NW_008794630.1:1023757-1057018 GCF_000699145.1 Aptenodytes forsteri | reverse complement strand
TCATCCCCCGGCCGAAGGGACTAGCTGTGGAGCCAGGACACACCTGAGTGTGCAGAGGAGCAAAGGAGCGGGGAAGAGAAAGTGAACCTCATCACGCTCAGGCCCTGGGTAGTGAACGGGGTAGTGAACAGCGTTGTCTGGTTTTTACCACGTAGCTTAGACCTTGCCCAGCTGCTCGGTGGATGCTATCACAAGGCTAATAGTAAAGAGTAAGCTGGGAGCGTACAATGAATTCCCTTCTGGAGAATAAACGTTGCTGGGTTTTAGGATTTTTTTTTTTTTTTTTAATAACTGGCACACCCTAACCATCTTACAGAGTAGAAGGGGATTAAAATCTCAGCAAAAGGTGGGATAGTTTTGTTCTGGTTTGGTTTTAATTGAAACTAGGTGATTCGCCACAGGGGTGTTGGATACCTGCTGGATGCAGCAGAGCTGGAAACCCAGGTGCTTCTATAAAGAAAGTTTCTGTACTGGTGTTAAAAGGAGAGGAAGGCTCGGATGAGGCTTCCAGTAGTTTTGCATTGGCGACTTCAATCTGGGTTATTTCTTCTGTGGAAAGTGTCCATCAAGGCACTTATGAGCAAAAACATTTTGACTGAAGAAAATTAGGCAAACGTCTGCTGGTTGGAAAACACTGAAAACGCATTATGTGTGTATGTGTTTGGGGGAAGCTTTGTCACTCTTAGTGTGTTTGAAATCACAGTCTCCCGAGTCTAATGAAAATGTGGTTTGCATCGTATGTGTTTGGGGGAAGCTTTGTCACTCTTAGCGTGTTTGAAATCACAGTTAGTCTCCCGAGTCTAATGAAAATGTCGTTTGCATCAGGGAGAAAGAAAGAAGAATATCCCAAAGAAGGAGCCTTGTAAGAGGCAGCGGGCCAGGCTGTAATATCTGTTGCACTAAATTTCATCAGTGGCAATTGCTGTTCATTTGTGACACAGCTGGCACGCTTCACTCCAGGGGTGGCGGGTTCTTGCAAGCGTGCATGCAGGATAATGGGATTCTGTCTTCACAAATAACATCATGCCCTGGTTTTGAAATTTAAGATAGGATTTTAGCAGCTGAGTAAAATCAGCTTTTTTTTGTTTTATTAAAGGAACACAGTAGTCCCTTTCCAGTGTAACTTTCTGAAGCTGGAAAATGTTTCCTTCCTCTCTTCCCCTTTTGTTTTGCCATGAACGCATAAACATCTGTAAAGTCAGCCTCTCTCTGCTCTGCACAAACATACCATGAGCTTGAATGGTTGCCCAGGCAGCAAAAATTCTTTGCAGATGTTACCATAATCTCTTCAGTTTGGTTGCTGTTAACACAACCTGCTTTTATAGGTTTTGCATCTCACTCCGAGCTGTTTTTCTTGCCCTGTCATGGACTGTTCATTTTTTCTTCTGCTTTACACAAGCTACATGCATTTACTTTTGCAAAGCTAACTTTCCAATCTAGCTCTGTCAAAGAATTTATCAATGCAGCTACTTGACGTTTCACAGATCACAGACATTATGGGGAAATCTATGGAAGTACAGCACCTCTGCTAGGCAAGCTCTGCCTCAAAAGACAGTACGAAGCATAATAAATACAACTCATTCTCCTGTTTCTCAAAAGATTCTCTTCATTAAGGTACTGATCTTTGCTAATCTCTCATGTGGCTACTTAACACAGGTTTGTCTGTATTGATTTTCTTCTGCAGATCACTTCAGCTCTTGCGCACTTTGAATTCAACTTGTGTGCTTGACATGGTTTGTTGCCTCTGGATATATTGCAGGATACAGCAAGCTGGCAAGTCTCCGAAGCCAATTTTTTTGCATTTGAACTTCCTAGGTCTCCTCTTATCATGAGACTGACAGGCAAGGGCAGCTTCTAGCTGACATATTTTGTAAACTTCTTGCTGATTTCTTCCCAGGTGTCATAATGAAGCACCGGTGAACAGATCATTTCTGGGATCTGCAGCTGGACTGGCTTGTAGATGACAGCCAAAGAAAATCTGTCCATATAGAAAGGGAATTTGAATTGTCTGCTGTGGGTCAGCTCTGTTCTCAAGTCTTCTAAAATAAAACTTGTATGGAACAGAGCAGAATGCATTCCTCAGTTTCTGTGGCAAGCTTTGCTGATATATTGAGATGAATTAATTTTTAATACCATCAACAGAGCTGAAGGAAATCATGCTGATCTCCACGACTGTCTTACACTTAATACGGGAGATTTTTGGCTTTGATTCAGGGTTACTTGTTACTGCAACAGAGGGCTCAGTGTACAGGAGGACAAAACTGTGCAGAAACTAGTGATTGGTAGTCTTGGTCATACAGGAGCTGGGTCAGGCAGTGTAGGACAGAGGGAACACGCTGCCTGCCCCGGAGGGACCGTGCGGGTGGAGGAATGATCGCTGGGGGAAGGCAGCCTGTTCCTGCCGTGGGGGCTGCCTGCACCATGGACGGGAGGAGTGATGGGATGCCTCCAAGCCTCCATCACTCTAAATTGCAGAAAACTTGGAGTCACAGTATTTACATTCAATTCTGTTGCCTCCATGCCAAAGTGGTAAGTCAGATAACAAAAATGGTTAAGGAATTGGAAGGACTGAGTTGGAGAGGTGGTTAAAATTGCTCAACGTGCATCATTTGCCTTAAGGGCAAGCTGGGAGGATATGGCGAGGAAGTAAAGAATTGGGAGGATATGAAGACAAAGGAGAGACAGGCTGTTCATGGCAGCCGTGGAGGAGCCACTAGGGTCAGTGAATAAAGTAAACAGCAGGAAAGTAGACAGAGTATGTTCTGTTCCCAGCACTGAAACTGTTTTCTGGAATGATCTTGAACAAGTTACTTAATTTATTTGGCTGTCACATTTCTTGCACAGTGCTGGAAACTTGATTTCTTGTTGCTGCTGAACAGTTTTTAGATGGAGTCCTGAAACCACGTTGTTCTCAGAGAACATACAGTTGGATGGTTGCTGCTGTGTTGTCTCCTTCAATTCTAATACAAGAATTTAATTAAGAGTCTTTTCTCCGTACATTAAATATTACCCTCTCTGCTGAAAAAATAGTTATGGTGATAATACATCTGTGAGATGCTTTGAGTTCTGTGGATGAAAAAGTATTTATATATGCTAGCATCATGTTTTAAAATTACTGGAATATTTAAAGTCATGGTCTGAGATTGTGTCATACACGGCAAACACAGGGTATTGTAGTAAACTGTGTGTCTAGACATACTGCTGCTAAACATAAGACTAGAGCTCCTGTTGCAGTTACATAGCCAGGGGTTACAGCAAGGAGCAGTAGGTCAATAAAAGTTAAATACAAGGTGAAAATGCAGACTCATGAGATCCGTTAGATGGGGATCATCTCCCTGACAGGGTGCTGCTGCTAGAAAGCAATGGTTAGAGATTACAACGGTAGAGAATAATCTTGTGATATGCAACGGCATACTAAATGAAATAAGAATCCTTTCCTGTTCGCTTGCTAAGACTCTCGGTAAGGCTTGAAGGAGGACAGCAAATGCAGAACATTTGTTTCCCCTTCCTCTCAGACTTGTGTTTCAGTGCACGACGTACACGGTTGTTGAACTCCGCCTAGCTGGCATCCCCCTGCTTTTGAGAAATAAGCGTTTAGAAAACAAAACAGAGGAGGAAGGCAGGCACATGTGCATTGTACAAGCCATTATAGTTATCAATGAGCATTCAAAAAAAGCCTCAAGAATATCCCAGAGCCCTGGTAAGGTTAACTGCCTGCTTGAAGCTGTCGCTACAGACTTTCCAGGAGAGAATGATTTTTCATTCTCTAATGAAATTGGCAGTTGCATGTCACCTGTCTGTGTGACTGTCAAATAAGCACTGTTCTCTCTTGAAGCTGAATTTTCTAAGGTGGCCAAACTGGTACAGAACTGGTGAAGGTCCGTGTTTGCAGCAGGACTCTGTGGGATTGACATGTTTAAGGTGTCTTAAACGGGGACAGCAAGGTGCTAGGAGAGATTCTGTGCAAGGCCAAGCAGCAGTAAGTGGTATTTTTGGCAGCAGGCGGATTCAAAATCTTTCCAGTTGCTGTAGACAGAGTAGTGAGAGGTGGTCACAGATATGTCAAAATATTAAATACCTAATTATTTCTTATACAGATAGGGTTCAAAACTGTAGTTCACAAAACCAATCCAAAATAATATTATCCTGTAACTCAAATGTCAGCACTACAGAGCCAGCTGACTTCTACCCCAGGGTCTGATGCATCAGTGTGCTTTGCACCATGTGTACCACCGCATCAGACATCCAGGGGCACATTTTTGATAATAATTCATCACGTCTGAGTCTCGTAACAGGAGGATGATGTCATGCTTAGGTATAAGTAAGTGGAAGCAATCAAGGAATCTGAAAATACCAGTCCGAATCTTTCAGTGATTCAGTAGTTTCTGAGACGGTTTGCACACTCCAAGAATGATCTCCAAGGTCCCTGCTCTAAAAGTCAGTATCTTGTGATTAATGTTCTGTATGAAGAGCTGGACTCACATCTGAACAGTCTGTTCACCTGAGGGTTTCGTTAAAAAGTTAGGGTTCGCAAGCCTCACCATGTCAAGCGGCTGAGTGTTCTCCAACAGGCTGAGGGATGTGTGCGTGTGTGTGCGTCTGTGTATAGACAGAGACCATGTAGGTGAGGCTATCCACATTTCCATCTGAAAACCTGACTGTCTTTGAGCTGCAGGATTCTCTTTCTTCCCAGTTCTTCAGATGACCACATTAGAATCATAGAATCATAAAATTGTTTATGTTGGAAAAGACCTTTAAGATCATTGAGTCCAACCATTAACCCAGCGCTGCCAAGTCCACCACTGAACCATGTCCCGCAGCACCACATCTACAGGTCTTTTAAATACCTCCAGGGATGGTGGCTCAACCACTTCCCTGGGCAGCCTGTTCCAATCCTTGACAAGCCTTTCGGGGAAGAAATTTTTCCCAATATCCAATCTAAACCTCCCCTGGCGCAACTTGAGGCCGTTTCCTCTTGTCCTGTGAACATTAATCCTGTTCACAGCAATCTCAATACAAACTGATTTTTGGGAGAGAAGGAGACTTGCCAATTTCAGGACAAACGCGCTTAAAAGTATCTTCGCACCACTGAAAAGTAGGTGAGCACGTAAAGTTTTCAGTAGGGCTTACTTTTTCTACAGCTGTAAGATTGTTCTGTATACTCCAGACACCTTCGTGCTGTCTATGCAAACGATGAGCCGCGTATTGAGATACTTAAGAAGGATTTGTATTCAGAAGTTCTGGAATCTTCCCTGCATTTGAAACTTACCCTGTAGTCTTTGCTGGATCATCAGCAGGGCTGAGCCCAGAGGCTTTCAGCACCATGGTGTGGTGCTGACATAAATCCCAGGGCTGGTGGTGTTACTGTACTGGGGACAAATGTGTTCTCAAGAATATCTAAATCTGACAGCGCGGTGCCTCAATGCCTTTTTGTTAGCAATAACCTGCAGTAGAAGAAAGCCTGTCAAAATTATTTGCATGCCTCTCAAGGTCTTGTTCCACTAAAAATGTTACAAAATAGAACCGAGTGAAGCTAGACTTCTCATCACTAGTTGTCTACTTTTAAAGGTGTTTAAGACATAAATTATGCAACAAATGTAGTTTGCTACAAAGGGAGCGAATGCCCACGCTGAGGTCGGTGTGCTGCTCAGCAGTACTGTAGCTAGAGCTAAGGAAACGGGATGGGGCACGCTTAAGGAAGCAGAAGGGAAGGGAGAGCGAAGGGAGAGAAGAGGAAAATGGATGCAATACCAGCCTTTCCGAAGGACTGGAATGGGGAGGAGTAAATTTAAGGATGTCTGCTACCACTTAATCTAAACTTGATTTCTTTTTTCTTTATTGCTGCCAGGATCAGGATGAATCGTTTAAGTCATTATTTTAAAGAGACTGGATCAATATCTGGTTAAACAAACAATTTTATTCTTGTTTCAAAGCATAGATTTAGTTTTGACTACTTCTGGAAGGTCTTTAGCAATTTGGCTGGGCTTAGTGATGCTGATAGTGTGCTTTTGTATGCTTTTGGTGGTGGTTTTTTTTACCCCTGTTCATTTGGCATGCTTTTTCTTGTTTAATATGTAAGAGGAGGAAAATAGCAACCACAGAGGAAGTTCTACTCTTGAGCATGCTGCTTAAGGGTACGGATCAGGAAGGCCATGGACTGCAGGGGATTTAGAGTGGGTATTGAGATTTCTGTAGTACTTTAAACTCAACCAGCCCATCAGTGCTTGGTAACTATTTGATCCACATGAAATGGCAAGTTATAATGCACACCTCCTCCTCAACTGTCGGACTCTGCGAAGCGCTGAAGTAGCTTGCCTAAGGCTATGGATACAATCAGTTACAGGGTTGTAATTAGGAGTCTTAGCCTGCTGGTCATTCTTTTGGTCTCTCTTACCTTGATTTTTCAGACTAAGAGCCCACCTGAGGTACTCTTCAGAAAATCCAGGTCAAGTTTTTCAGCCCTTAGAAATCTAGGAAACTTAATGTCCAGTCCCAGATTTGGTATTTAAATCCCTCTCTTACCAAACTGACACCAAACCAGCATGAAGACGCACCACACTGTAACCGTTCAAGACCTGAAACACAGTAGAGGATCTGGTAAAGGAGAGGTCCTATAATCTTAAAGCGATATCCTTTTAAATTCTACATTGCAAATTCTACATTTGTATTCAGTATGTAATGAAGCCCGAAGCATACTCTGCTAGTGAGATATGTAACCGCTCCCTTCGTTTAGCATTCTCGGGCCTTTCTCATCTTAGATACTCATGGAAAGTAGGTCTTCCTACGGCGTTTCAAGAAACGAGCATGTTTCTTATCAAGCGTGGAATGCTAACGTGTCATTTACAGGAACCTTCCATAAGCTTCTAGCAAGGCAAGAAAACACTGTATGTATCTTCAGGGTTTTGTGATTTTTTTTTCTTTTTTTTTTTTCTTTCTTTTTGGAAGATTGGAAACTTGCTACTTTACTTTCCAACTTCAAGCGATATTCCCTGTGTACACATTTCATGAATCATTATATTCTTTGGACTCTTTTAAGGGGACGCAGTGTGCTTCCAGACCTGACTTCCCTAAACTCGGTCTTCTTTCCTTTTTAAGGTACCTGAAGCTGAAAACGTTTCTGCTTGGTGCATGCTGATACATACAACGTGGCATGTCTGCCTGCTTATGCAGAGGAGGTGAGCAGAGGGTGGGGCAGGAAGAACAGGTAACATGTACAGTATTTCTTGCACACTTCACTACTATTAATATGGGCTGCAATAAAAGATACCTCGAAAAGGGAGATCCAGGTCTAGTGGGCGGAAAACAGAGGGAAGACACGTTTGAAAACAACTCAGGCTGATTTGACCTACTGCGTATTTACTTATTGTTCAATACAGGGAGAGTGAAAATAGAAGCTTGTATTTCCACAAAGGATTTTCCCTCTGTAGGAAGGCTATTCTCTGATTTGCTCAGCGTGCCAAGATACAGGACTGTCAGACCAAGCTTACAAGGGCAGGCAGACCAACACTGGCACAGACTTTCAGACCCAGACACGCACGCCACTAGTTTGCGTCTGGTAGGCACAGAAATCTCGCTCTCTGCGCAGGCTTTGTGACAGAGCTTTGTGTTGTGTAATGCTGGAGAGAGACATTTGAAAACAAAGTGCACCCCAGGGGAGCTCGTGCTGCCGAACCATCGGAGATGAGTTGGCAGCGCACCAGCCCCTGGAATAACGAGATTGAAAATGAGCTCTGACAGGTTAGATGTAATACCGCAGGGCCAGCTGTGCTAGATACCAGCCTCGGTGTTGGCATGCAGAGGGATTTCAGCTGCAATAGCTTGCGCAGGGAGAAATACTCATTCCACTGTAGGATGGAAGCAACAACCTCCTTGAGTGCTGGGAATTCTTTGAAGGCTGGATCCAGGACGACATGTTCTGTGAAGCAGGGATTGATAGCCAGTGCCTCTACTGAGTGTGATAGTATGAACAGATAGAGAGCAGCTCATGGGCAGCGTGCTAGAGCCCCAGCTTTTCAGTGTTGGGGCTGCAAGCTCAAGGTCTGGCTTGTTTGGGAAATCCCATTCTAGCTTCAATCCACATCAATTCCCGAGTCCTACCAAATGGACACACCTGGCTTTCCGTGTGCAAGACCTTTGGTGCTGGAATAAATTGCACAGTGCAAACGGGGACTAAAATGAAACTGCTGAGCTCTAGGATGGCTCAAGAGGCGAACACGCAAACACAGGAGTGGGTGTGGAGGGAAGTGCACTGCCCAGCGAGTGTTTGGACAGAGGATTACAGCTTAGCTAGTGTTGTAAATTTGGATAAAATGTGTTGGCAGAGCTGTGTTTTTGCAGGAGCTCTCCATATCCGAGATCATAAAGGAGAGTTGGAAGGAAATGGTTCTGAAACGGTAAACTACTGACAGACCTGTGTAATGAGAAATACCTGTCAGCTTTTCCAGGCACACTAGATTTATTCACTTAAACAACAGCTTTGCTAGTAAATTTATAACAAGCCTACTCCGCTGGAAAACTGAGTCCCAACCGCTGTGGTAGTGTATTCCTCACTCAGGACTTAAGAAGAGATTTCCAACCCCCCCCCATGTCTCTTCCAAAATTGAGAAGAATTTAAATACATCACCCAAACATAGCTTGGTTCCAAGCAAAGTAGCAGTTTAGCCTGCCAAGTGTGGTGGCTGTATCCGGCACTCTCCAAAACAGGGGCCCAGTTGCAAGAAGAAATGCTGGTGTATGGGTCCAGTGTGACTGAGTTCTTGGGGACTGACTTTTAGCAGAGAGGAGGTGGAGGGAAAGCAGGGCTTAAGAAATCCTTTCCTTCCCTTTGCTGAAGAGTTCTGCCTACATGCAGGCTAAAGAAATAAATTAAAGGTTGGAGTTGGTGCCACGAAGGAGTGCTTCTTGACTGCAGTATGCGTGGACGTGCTCTGAGGGGGAATAAAGGACAACGGGTGATTTTACTGTGCTCTCTTGGTGGGAAAATAAAGGATGTGAGAAGGGTACCACTAGACTTCCACAGCACCAGTGCAGCTTGTAGTCCAAGTCTGGATGTATCAAGGCCTAGGTAAACCATTAGGAGCCTTATTTTTAATGGCTTCTACCCCACTCAGCCTTCTGACAATCGTCTTGAACTTGAGCTTCATGAAGTTGTTGTGACACTTCCCAAGAGAAATTCAATTTGCAGCAAGCTCTTAGTGTTTGGTGGTGGCGGCTGTAAGTACGGCTTGTACTTCTCTCTTTTTTAAAGTGCTGTGAAGACAGATTTGGTTCATCTTCACCATTCCTGGAATTGCCTGATTATTTACACCAGCTTCTAGCCTCAAAATAATTTATAAGTTCTCATGTATCCTTCTCTCAACAGTCTCTGCATTGATTGATCAACTTTTCTAAGTTGATTAATAGTTTGACAGACAGCAGGTAAAATAACTGCATGGAAGCGAACTCTTATTCCCACATCAAAATTCCTAGCTGACCTTGAGTTCCTCCCCTTTCTATAAAACACGTGAAATCTGTACTGCTGCCCCTGTGAAAATAACAGGTTCAAAGGAACTCTTGCTTTCCTTGCCACCAGATTCAAACCGCTCAGGAGAAATGGATACACTGAAGTATTTTTCCTCTCTGAATTTTGAAAAAGTTTTTAGAAAAAACAGCCCTGCAGATAATCTTGAAATTAGTCGTTCAGCCTTTCTTTGTGTTATTCATGACGCAAGAAAAGCAAGGGCCATGTAATGAGTCAGATGAGCTAGCAGGAAAGATGGTCCCAACCATCTTTCAAGACCAGATAACGGCAGCAACAAAACATTAATAAAAACTTCGTCTTTAAAAGCAAAATCTTTGAAAATGAAGACTAGAGTCTGAGCCTCTCATCTGTCCAGGACTTTCTGGGCAGATCTAAGCACACGTTGCAGCCTATTCTGCAATCTAGTTAGGTTTTCAGCTAAAGGAAACTTTGTTTTTCATGTGGGCATAAAGAGAGATTTTTCTGGCTTTTTAAAGCTGTTTTCCTCAAAGAAAATATATTCAGTTGTCTATCCATCTTCCCTCAGAAGGTGTCATTGTATTTCACATTAAAAAAAAAAAAGCCTTGCCGTGCCCTGTGAAAAAGAGCTGATGCTTATCTCACAGATTGAGAATGGGAAGTAGAAGTAATAAAAGTGAACATGATTTACCAGAACTCAGGAAGAAAATCCGTGATGGAGTTGAGATTAGAATCTTAATCTGTTTCTTTCTCTACACCTTACTCTAGATTTAGGTCAGCTCTTGCTGGGCTAGGATCACTGAAAGCAGTGGCAAGCCTTCCAGGAACTTCAAATGCAACAGAAATTTTCCTCAAACATGGCTGAAATAGCAATATATTAGTTTATAACAGTCCTTTTGCTATACATCCAGTGCAGGCCACCACTAGTTCACAGGCTGGTTTAGGATTTATCCATGGCATTTGTCTTAATACAATTTTCATCGCGTGGCTTGCGTTATACTGAATTAAGAAGACACATTACACAGACCAAAAAACACATCTCAGAAGCAGGAGAGAAAAAAAGCAGATCTTTTCTACTGGCTGAAAGCAAAAGCTCTTCATCTTTGTGCCGATAGAAATGTCGGGTGTTAAATTTTACTGGCCATACCAAGATTGCTGTAGTAGAGGTACAGGGGAAGAATACCCTTTATTCCCTGATTTGATCACTGAGTTTGGTGCTGGTGTAGCATCGGTGGGGGTTCAAAATACAGCTGCAGCAAAGTGTCTAGCTGGATCAGAGAAAGAGTTTATGCTTGCAGGCTGGGAGAGTTTGCTTTGGGCAGCAGTGGTTCCGAGACGGATTTAAAGACCATCACAGAAAGCAACTTTAATACCTGCTCTTGGTGCGCAGTCACAAGAAATGTTTTTACGATGATATATATGATAAGGGCATAAAAAGGAGTATGAGCACAGAGAGGAAGGGGAAGCTGCAGTCTCGATTCCAGGAGGTTAGCCCGAGTTAATTCCTTGCTAATACTAGCAGTAATCAAACCAAATATTTCCCAAGGTATATTGACATAAACTGTTTGTTTTCCCTGCAGTGGCTGTTCAGAGAGGAGGAGCGTGTGGAACGGTGTTCTGGACCTGCAGAGTTAATTGCACGTGTTCTGCCCCTCTGGAGAAAGCTGAATTTTATGTTGGTGTGCCCCCCTGCCTGGCCAGGCAGCACCACGTACAAGTAAGAAAGCAAAATGGGAAAAATCAGGAGAGGAACTCCCTTGTCACAGAGGAACTGTGCCACCGCATAGAAAAGTCTGCAGTCTGTGTGTTTCACAATATCTTTTCTTTAAAACTTACCTTAATATTTCATCCATCTTACCCATATAGTTCCTGCAGGTAACAGTCAGGAGTTATGGATTCAGGTGTCATGAAATATCACTTAATAGTTTTGTGGTATTATTTTTTATTTGATAGGTATTATGATACCAGGGACTACTTGTGGGTCTGAGGTTTGGCATTGCCAACAGAGAAACTAAGGCACAATCTAATATGGGTGTACAAGATAGAAATAGAGTGTGCAAGACTCCTCTAGACGGATTTGGGCAAAACATGATGCTGCGTGAAGGGAGAACAGAAGGAAGGTGGCAGAGCACAGAGGGGGAAAAACTGCAGAACGGCAGGAGGAGAGAGTGAGAGGGAACAGTAGATTTGCAGAGGCAATAGAAGAGAGGCGGAGGAAAAGCAGAAGCCGAGTGTCTGTGGAAGCAAATGACATATCGGGTATGATAAAAGCCGGAAAAGGCTGGCAGGGCTAGATCGGTAACGGGAGGAAGAAGGAGCTAATAGCACTTGCTGCAGCACTTACTCTGCTGTCGGCCTCTCGCATGCCCCTCGTACCACCGCTTTGTCCGTGTCAGTCTTCAGAATGCGCAGGGAAAATTCCAGTTCAGCCTCCAGTGATTTAGTCTGTTTCTCTGTGTCTTTGCTTCTGGCTCTGAATTCTCCAGGGGGACCAGAGGGCAGCAAAGGGCTTAAACAACAACTTTTTTTTTTAAACTTTCTCTTCATTGAAATACATGGCCTCCTCCAGCAGTAGTCTGAAGCCTCATTTAGTGGCGGAAGCTTTGTATTTAATCCACAGACCTATTAGGGAAACAGCACAGCAGGAAACTAGTTAGGCTGTTGAGTAGAAAATAGACTTGCTAATAAACCTCTTGTTCTCATTACAGCCCCAAGATGCTGAACATTTTTTGTTTTAATAAATAGAAGTTGGTGATTTTGGATGACGCTTCCTTTTTTTTTTTTCCTTAAATTAATACCTTGCAGTCTGGTTCAAAGGCAAGAAAATGGAGTATTTCAGACAGAATTGTACATTTCTTGTATACAACTCATCCCTTTGCTTGACACATATAATCACAAAGAGAACAAAAACTTGGCTTTTTTTGTATCAGTGTAACTTTGTTGTCTGCTATGTCTTGGTATGGCAAAAATAAAAGGAGGACAAGGCCCTGGAGACTGTGTTTCGCTCATCGTTTTGTCCTTTCATCTCACCAGTCTTTGTTTTAGTATATGTCTGTCTAGAGCCAAATTTCAGTTTGTTCTTTATGCCTGTTGGTTTTTTGGAGACCTATTTCTATGAGCGTCTCTGTGACTATTTGTGCTTTCCTTAGGAGCTGAGAAATACCAGCTTGGTGATGCCTCTTTCAGAGCTGCCACAAAAGGGCTGATGTGCAGGGAGTAATACACCTAAGAAAATTGCATGGAGCTTTTTCTTAGATGCAATATCAAGGCAAAGAGGTAAAAAAAAAGATTAAAAAGTGGTTATTTCATGTGGGCACTGTTGTGAACTGGTATCTGTGGGAGCGAGAGGAGCTGGGGATAGGAGCTGTTAGCCATGTTAGTAAAGCCCTGACAAGCATCTATTCGTGAAGGTTGAAATTCCTCCAGTTGTTTCCTCCCCCCCAAGGATGTGGTAAAGTCTGTGTCCAATGTGGGTCTGGAACCTGGATATCCTGATCCCCAGATCTCGGCTTACACCATTTCTTTTCATTCTTCCCCAGTACATTTTGGGTGTAGCTACAGTAAAAGTGGGAAAATTCTTCACACGTGTTCAAAGGTGAAGGCTTAGATGAGGCTACTGAATTTATAAATAATCCCTCAGACCTGTGTCGGGGCCCTGAGGGCACTAGCAGCCCTTAAGGGCCCTGAGCGGTCTCACCTGGGACCCCCCAATGGCGCAGGAGCCCCGCTCCAGCTCAGCCCAGGGCACCGAGCCCTTCCCCGAGCCGTGTTGCAGGTGTGCCTGTCCCAGCCCTGTTCCTGAATTACTGTCTGTATTTCCTGGATTGACCTTGGACCTGGCTGGTTTTTCTACCTACTTAACAAATTGCTAAATATAGGTAGTTTATTGGGCTAAGTTAAACAGTGGTTTTTCAAAAGAAGGGCGTTTCTCTAATTCGTATGTACCTTGGCAGGGTCTATCTGAACAATAGAGGTTCCACTCTTCAGCAGACTGCTTGGCTGAAAAGACCCCCTGGATCGGCTGAGCCGCGGTTAGGAAAATCAACAGCTTTGGAGCCTTCGTGACCAAGTATGTCGGTGTCGGTAACTGTCTCAAGATTGCCTCTTCCTGTTCCGTGTTTTTTGTTTTAACATGCAAGCCTGTCTCTGTGTTGTAGCTAGGTTTTGGGCATCACAGCAAAGAACGTATGAGGGTTATGTTTCATTTTAACTAAGGAGAAGGAGCTTGTAAGCTCACATCAGTGTAAAAAAAAGCAATATTTTTTAAGTGGCAGGATAGTTACAGACACGCAGAATAATAAGATAAATGTTACCAATCCACGCATGTGGGAGATCGGCTGAGCCGCGGTTAGGAAAATCAACAGCTTTGGAGCCTTCGTGACCAAGTATGTCGGTGTCGGTAACTGTCTCAAGATTGCCTCTTCCTGTTCCGTGTTTTTTGTTTTAACATGCAAGCCTGTCTCTGTGTTGTAGCTAGGTTTTGGGCATCACAGCAAAGAACGTATGAGGGTTATGTTTCATTTTAACTAGGAAGAAGGAGCTTGTAAGCTCACATCAATGTAAAAAAAAAGCAATGGATCTATTTTGTAAGTGGCAGGATAGTTACAGACACGCAGAATAATAAGATAAATGTTACCAATCCACAGGCATGTGGGACAAGAGTACCTACCATCAGACCGGCATATGCGTAGAAATTGCCTGTATTCCCTTAAACAGTATCTCATGAAAATTAATTGGTTTCTTTTGATTCTAATCAGCATTTGTTTACTAGTCTTAGTAGTAATAGTACTGATTTTAATAGTAATCACTGTCTGTCATGATTCTTACGTGAACCGTTAACAGATTTTTATTAATTACGTGTCATAAAGTGAATATTTCATAAACATGCTATCAAAGGATGTTCTGCTTTCTTAATAAGAGACCTTACAGTAGGTAATTGAAAATCAAATCCAGCGTAAGGACAAAGACCTTGCATGCTTTTTAAGCACTTCAAAGGGTAAATCTTGGTTTTGCTGGAATTGATGGGAGTAATTTTGTTTTGACTTCACGGTTCTAAAAAGGAATTTCATATTTTCCTATTCCATTCACGGAAGTAAAAGAGGGATAGCACTGGAAAAAATGTAGCCCTTCTGCCGGCTAGGAGGTGAATTTGCTGGCCAGTTTTGCACATTCATGTAAACAGCGGGACTGGCAGGCAGCACCAGAAGCAACGTACAGAGTGTGAAATCCTACAGTTCTGTTTTCTTCAGATAGTTTTGGCTGCAGGAGGATGGGAATTGCTTCAGGGGATTATAGCAAGAGCCTCATCTTGTCTCCTTTCCCCAGTCTCAAGGAGCAGCCGCCTGCCTTTTAAGGACTCTTGTAGAGAACAATTACGGAGGTACTTGTCTGAAGAGAAAGCTTCCAGTTGTGGGTGAGTGTGTGACACAGACCACGTTTACGCATATCTTTTATCCTGTTCATATAACTAGAGATGTTCTCTCTGAGGCAGACTGTCGGTCAGTTGTCATCGCTCCAGTGGCTTCAGTGGAGCTATGACAGTTAATCCCTCTGAGAGCCTGCTCTGCTCTCTCTGCAAATGACAATTAATCCCTCTGAGAGCCTGCTCTGCTCTCTCTGCAACAGTCTGTTTCTGAAACCCGCTCACCTTTCTAGCTCTTGTTCAGTCTTCAGTCCCTGGAAGTACAAGGCTCTCATGTCCTGACCTCATATGCCAAGATTCAGACAACTTGATTGAGGCACCTGATTTAGGCATCAGAACCATGTTAAGAAGGAATTTCCTCTCCAGTCTGTGGACAGAATTAGTTACCACCAACGAGGGATCCAGAGCAGCAAAGGGAGGCACCGTCCCCTTCCCCACTGGCTGCAGAAGGGCCCTAAGTGGCATCAGAAGGTAACTCTGGTGCTCATATGCCAAGATTCAGACAACTTGATTGAGGCACCTGATTTAGGCATCAGAACCATGTTAAGAAGGAATTTCCTCTCCAGTCTGTGGACAGAATTAGTTACCACCAACGAGGGATCCAGAGCAGCAAAGGGAGGCACCGTCCCCTTCCCCACTGGCTGCAGAAGGGCCCTAAGTGGCATCAGAAGGTAACTTTGGTGTTCTTGCTTTAGTCTTGTTCACCAACTGGAGATGGGCTGTGTAGCCCATCAGCAATGTGTCTGCACGTCTCTGGACCTTGTGTGTCTGATACAGGGCTGCACGCCAGGAGTCTGCATCAGCACAAGATCCAGAGACGACTGACTGACTGACTGTAAAGTCCTTCCGAATACAGGGCTGCACAGAACATCAGTTTTCTGAATCCTCTGTGGGACTTAACTGCCGCTACTGCATCAAATGCAAACCTGAGGGGTATTTAGATGGTCTTAATCTCATCCTAAAACAATTAGGAGGAGTTTCTCAACTTCCTGAAACCCTGATAAGGTAGATCTCACCCTGTCTGTAACAGACGATTTTGTTGATATGTTCAAATGAGGTGGCTAATTTTTTCCTTAGGGTAAAAAGATGTATGGAATTCCCTTATCATCTGATGCAAGTAAAGAGTCTGTAACTTCTTTCTCGTTCATTTTCAGCCAGTTTATCTGTTTGAGTTGCAACTTGATTCATTTTCTCAGGGTTAGGGCTTCTCTAAGGCCGCCGCCTTCTTGCCATCTTTCCACTAAAACCAGTTGATTTTCTGGAGAACAGCAATGAGGCCACTTAATCTGTAACTCTTTTCAGAAGCCTTATATATTCTGTGAGGTTGTTTACTCTGCATTTATTTTCATTGACAATTTGATTAGCTTAGTCTTTCATACTTCTCTTGCTTTACTGGAAGTTACAGCTCTGAAGTACGTATCTCCACAATACGAGCTCTGAGACAAATAAATCAGTTGGCTTCTTTGCAGTGTCTCTGCTCGGATTAGTTGCTCTCTGTCCTTTATGCAAGGACTTGTAGCATCAGGCCCAGATTAGCTTTTCTTGATTGGATCATCTGTCTTGTAAAAGACATCCTCTTCTCTTTCTTGCTGCTCTGAGCGTGCTACTTAGAAGCTGGTGTTCATGGAGATGGCTATGAGAGTCTTAGCTTCAATCCTTAGGAGAATTTTCTCTTGAACAGTGTAAGCAGCCCAAACTTTCTTTTGAAGCCCAAGGATGTGACTGTTTAGGTTAGAGAATATGAAACTCTTGAGAGAAAATTAGCACTCTTTTGTACTATTAAAAGTAACTTACTCACTGGTGACCAATGATAAACCATGCCATTTGTTGGACAGGTTCTGTCTTTGAGGACACTGGAATAAAGACTTTGGCAATAGAAAGACAGAGACAACTACATTTATGTAATTCAGGACAGAGGCTTCTCTGAGGAGACATTACTGCAGGCTCTATCTGTCTTCAAGGTAACCTAGTATATATCCCTTACTTTAATTCTTTTTCCCTGGGCTGGTACAGTCCATTTCATATGGTGATAGAACAGAAAATGATGACCTGAAGCTAAGGCAGCAAAAATTCAAGCTAAACATCAGTAAGATTATTCAGGAGCTCTAAAAGTTGGCACCAAGAAAAGGTACAAATGTTAGAGGGATTAAGTACCATTTCTTAAGGGAACCAAAACTGGCAACAATTAAGGATGACGTATTAACACACCAATATTATTTAGAACACATTTAGCGCATTGGAGAGAGCATCAGTGTTTTAGAGAGCCAAAGTACTCTGTATAGTTGTTGGGGTGAAAAAGTACTACCTTCCTTAGTGTTGGTAGGGTAGTACATTTTTATCACTGCAGCAAATGTTGCCAGGATTAGCGTTATTTTTTGTCATTATGTGGCCAGGGAACATGTTGGAGTGGGAGCAAAATTCCCAAAAGCATAAGGGAGCACTGGTTTGGTTTTGTTTCTGGAAACAAATAAAACCAGGTACAGACCAGATTTTATTTTCTGAAGTAAATAAACCTAAGAGTGAGTTTAGCTAATTATCATCCAACAAAATAACTCATTGGATTAAAGTTATTTACAGGTCAGTGGCGAGGTCTGTGCAAAAGAAATGCTAATATTTTAAGGCCAAGAACTCAGAAATTAGAAGACAGTAGAATTACTGTTTCTCAGGAATGTTAATTTGTTGGATATGTATGCTGGAGTACAAGACTGCCAGCTCAAGCCAACGGTAGATTTTGGTCTGTTTCCATCTTGGTCGAGCACGTTTAGGATCAGGAGTAACTGGCATTGATAAACCCCCTTGCCTAAAAGTAGAGATGGCCAAAACTTTTCCTTCTGTACAGGTTTTCTTCTTTGGCATACTCGCTGAGCTGAGCGGAAGCATCTACGTAACATTCTAAAGGTCATATTTGTGCGTATCCTGTGTATCTCCATCTCTTGGACTGAAAGGTGATACGCCGGTTGTTTATTTTCCTCACTGCTTTTAGCCACTTCAGTTTCTGGGTTCGGTTTTGCTACTTCAACCTTCTGGGGTCCCCTTAATTCTGAGGAGGGCTCATGTTTTTAAAAGGTTTCAGAAACCACTGTCTGTGGCATATTCTGAAACGCTTCCTTAGCGTTAAGCTTATTTTCCAAAGACCTAAATATTCCCGTATTACGATTTTAAACTGTACATCATTATATGTATCACCGACAGCAAGACTGAAGCCAGAAGAGTTCAGGCTGGTCTGTCTTCACAGTGAAAGAGTGGCTAAAGGACACTGGAGGAGTTGAGAGGATTGTTTCTATGGGTATAGTGTCCTTTGGAAATGTAAACCATTTGCAGCTCTCTTGGTGCTCTTGCTCAGCAGAACGGCAAACAAATTGGTCTCTAACACCTTATTTAGGGCTCTGTTGCCAATGAGAATTCTGCTGGTGCCAAGGTACAAAGCTAAAACGGGGCTTGGTCTGTCGTGGTCTCCTGTCCTGAAGCTATCTGGCACTCAGGAAATCATCTGTCTTACAATATACCAGACTAAAAACGACCCAATAAATCACACCAGAGGAAAGGACTTCAGTTTGTTCTTCGCTTAGGTGGAAGGTTAAAGTTACCAGCTAAATCTAGCTCTTCTGAAGCTAAGAAAATGTGCCGTGAAATAACCTTCAATCATAAGTTTTGTCCTCAAGGTCGTACTTAACATACCTATCATGTTTAACTGGCTTTTTTCTGCAGGATACAGTTCGACTCACTGATTAAAGGTCATACTGGAAGTAGGCCAGGCTTAAGTTTATTTTGGTAGACAAAATGGGTTGAAAGGGAACGGAAAGGTTAAAATATTCCCTTATTTATGTGGAAAACATGAACTGAACAAGGTCGTACTGGACCAGTACCTGAAAAGCCAAGAAGTAAGGCAAACTATAAACACAAAGGGAAACTAAACCAACGTATTAGTATGTGATCAAAAGAAACGAAGCGGCTTAGCAAATTATTCCCTGCCAGCTGAGCTGCAGGAACAGTCCGTGTGCGTGTTTTTAATCTCCGCCAGCGGTGAGATAACATCCATTTCCCACACGCAATGGGCTAAGGGTGAACATGCACTTCATTATACAAGTTAGCAGACAGGTGGCAATTTGCAGTAATGCATTCGTTTTCAGCTGTGTGCCTGTACTTAAAGATGATGAATGACTATAAAACGCAGATTAACCACTATTAGTGGTAGGGAGAAGAATCAGGTTACTGATTTATTGGTTTTTTTCCCCCTTAGGTTTTATGTGGGTCAGCTTAATTTGATACGAACTCATGTTTTACTGTTTAGCAACAAAGGCAGTGAAGAAGCAGAAATATTCCTCAGCACATGCTAGGCGTGTACCATGACTAAAGCCACCGGTGATACATGACGATCTTTCCTTGTCAAGGATCCCCAAAGACCGGCTGTTTCTTTGGAGACCTTGACTAGCCCTTGCGTGCCGAGCAGAATAAGCAGCGAGAAGCACCGCACGGTTTGTCACCGGGCTCTTTGCTGTCCTTTGTTGATTGTGCAGATCCATTTAACATCTGACTCAGCTTTACTATTTTCCACCGGAACATTGTTAGCAAGTCAAGTCCCCGGGTGCGCTTAGGGGTTTTTTGCACCCCCGCCCTGCATAGTTATTAATTTATTGGCTGCGTTATAGAAGGTGGCAGCTGTTGTTTTTAATTTGAATACAGTGCTGATTTCTCTCAAGGAGTCTTTGTCCCCGTATTAGGAGGGAACAGAAAGAATACTGTACTGGAACCGTCTCATGATATTTTTACTACATCCTACTCATCTTTTTTTTTTCCTGACAGAGGGTTATATATCTTAATTATCGTTTGGCAAATCATTATTTTTTCCAGTTTATCACAGTTTGAAACTGAAACTATTTATAGTCTTCCCTTTTAGTTGCTTCTGTCTAAATATATTTTAGGGCTGCTTGCAAGGGACAAACAGACGCAGACGTCCTCTTTTAGGAAAAATGGGGAAATACATCACAGACTCCTCTTTTTTCTTTCCTCTCAGACATAGTCACACACATTTTGCCATTACTATCTGGTCATTGTGGAGCAATAGAATGAAAATAAGCAAAAAGAGATAAAATAAATATGCTCCAAACCCACTTTTTTCTAATTAGCTTACAAAATGGGGAAATACATCACAGACTTTTCTTTTTTCTTTCCTCTCAGACATAGTCACACACATTTTGCCATTGGTCATTGTGGAGCAATAGAATGAAAATAAGCAAAAAGAGATAAAATAAATATGCTCCAAACCCACTTTTTTCTAATTAGCTTACTTAATATGGCCATATGAGGTGGCAAGAGTAAGGTATAAGATATACAGGGCATCGTTGTTTAACGAAAGCAAGCGTGTATTCCAGCACGCTCAGAACGCTTACCTGGGAACCTGCTGCCCATTACGCTTCAAGCAGTTCCCTGGACAATTAAATTTGCAGTTATATTACATTCCTCAATTCCTCATTTGTGTCTTATTCGGTGATGATTTTCATCGCCCTGTGAAACAATTTGAGGTTTTGCTCTCCTGGTGAACAAAGCTCACATATAAATGCTAGCTTTATATGTATATAAATTTACCACAGTTTATACATGTTAAACAAGTGAATCTCCATTTCAGGACTGCACAAGAACTGCTAGATTTGAGATCCTGGTGCGAGGTGGCTGAGAGGGCAAGTTACAGCATGGTCACTCTTAGGTGAGTAAACCACTGAGATATGAGGAGTCTGTTCTCACCCGGTTAAATCTTAACTCTGTGTTCCCCTTGTTACAGCACCATGGAAACAGCAAAATTGCAGTAATTTCTTTTGGCCGGGCCTCTGAGTCCTTTCAGAGTTCACCCCTGTTGATAGAAAGAGTTTCAGAAGAATGCAGAAGACTGGTAAATCCATTAGAGCACAGTGTTGGGGAGCAGGAGGGACCTTCACGTTACAGCACGAGTTAAAAGGTCACCGTATTTGCTACGCACTACAGCTGTGGTGAAAGGAGGCACTGCTTTTTGTGCCCCTTCCTCTCCCACCGCCTTTATTTCAAACCCAGCATCTTCCTGGAAAGGGCTAAAAGGAGGCAGATGCATTTGTTTTGTTACTGCTGGTTGTTTAATAACACGCCTTCAGTCACTGCTAGCCAGCTTTCGGGCTCAGGGGCGTTAAAGAAAAAACTCTGAAGTACCGGCCATCAGGTCAGTGCTGCCTGACTCGGAAAGAAGAAAGAGATCTGCAGTTTCTAGAAATGACATGGCCGGTTTATTTTGTTATGTTCTTGAGACATTTTGTGAGCCAGCTAGCAAGGGTTGGACAAGTCCCGCTGAATCTCAGAATTAACAATAAGAGAGTAACGTAAACGCAAATTCTTTGACAAAGGCTAACGGCCAGATTCTCCTCTCTGCTTCATTAGAGGAAAACGTAGGGATTTCAGCGTAATCAGCAGACTCATTCTAGTTTTACAGTCAGGTAATAGAATTTGGCCCAAAGAGACTCAAAAGAACTGATGTATGACTTTTATTTAGTTGAATATAGCTGTCGTGCTCTGTTCAGGAGAATATTTTAATCGGGCCCCATATAATATTGCCCCTACTCTATGTCTTAATTTCTACAATAATACAAATTTCATTCTGTAGCAATGTATTGACTAAGAAAGAAATAAATTGCTTGGCAGGATAATGGAGAGAAGAAAGAACCTAGCAGGAGTGTTAAGTATGGCAGATTTCATTGACCACAAGAGTACTAACTACAATACAATGAAACCGAGTTCCTGTAAGAACAATAAATAAGGAGTTTAATATATCACTAGCAGGTACAGGCTGCTTAATCTGCTGAAGGACATCGTGCTTTTGTCTGCTTGGAAGCCAGGCTCCATCTTGCCCGACATAAAACTTGTTCCAGAGCCTCAAGCCGTTAGCTCAGTGAGAACACAGAAAATAATGTTGTTACTGTAGTACTTCTGCTAATTTCATCTCCGTATCATTGCCTTGCTAAACCAGAAAAAAAAAAAAGCTAAAAGATGTAAATTGTTCTTAAAATCAAGGGGAGAGTGTTTGTGTGGTTTTATTGGTGTTGGGTTTTTTTAAACGTTATAGATGACGCTGGTAAACTCGTATTAAGTGGAAAGTGGTTTTACTTCTTCCCCTGCAGGTTTTACAATTATTAAAATACAGAGGTTATAATCTAATTTATTTAAATTTGTTCTGAAGAATGTAGAACAAAATATTCAAAATGGCTCAGACCTGCTGAGTTTTGGAGGATCCTTTCAGAAAGATTTCTAAGTGTCTGAATGAATCCAGGAAGATTAAGCATCAGAAATACACTGCTTAAATAATGAGCTTGTAATTGCAGCTTTTATGTACTAGGAACAGGCATTTTGGTCGTTTGCTCTCCTTAGCCGAGGTGGAAACTGCCTCCCTTTAATTCGCTTTTACTCTACCGTGGAAGATAGTCCGCACAGAGCGCTGAGGCTCCGCTTGCTTAAACAGTGAGGCTGTAACAGCAAACTGGATCAACACTGTTTTTTGTTAGAGTAATTCTGATTTCAGATTCCTAATTTGCCAAACCAGAGACCAAGATCAAAATTTATTGCTGGTGTAAGCAGATGTAAATCCATCAGTCTGAAAAGGTTAAAGATCATTGGAAATTATCCCGGTACAATCTTGGAATAACAGAACTCCTTTTGCATCACACGTTTCTTTGAAACCCAGCCTTCCCTCTCCACCCCCTAAAAAAAAAAAAAGCAGAGGTCATCCAAGCCTTCCAACTAGACAAATTCTGAGCTAGGTCAGGAGAGGATTTCAGGATGGTGAAGAAAAATGACGGGGCTTCCCTCTCTCCGTCCAGCTTCCACCTTTGCGGAGCAGAGCCAGGACAGCTCATCCTCCCCAGGGTGCTGGGGGGCTTGTGTGGCGCCTTTCATCCCCTGGTTCCAAAGTATTTGAGCAGCAGTGACATCTCAAAGCATGCCCGCAAGACGGTGGCACCTCTGCACAGAGGGGAAAGGGTATAGAGGACTGAAAGGAGGGACTTCTGCATGATATCACATATTTGGTGCTGCACGGGATGGGTAGGTTGATACATACCCTTTGGCTAATCAGGAGCAAGTGGTTGTGCATTGGGGGTGATTGCGCATATGTCTTTCATGCACGGTTTTGTATCTAAACATTCAAAAAATTATGTCTTAAGTCTCCCGTTCAAAGTAGCAGCGTACTCACGGCTTTGCTAAGGACAGTCTGCGAGTCCTGCCCCAAACAGCAATATATCTGACTTGAATCCTGCCTGCTTTTCGAATCTGTATCCATCCTGTGATGGTTCTCGTGTAACTTTTTTATCTACTTATTTTTCCTCTTTCTGCTCCACCGCCTGTGGATAGGCTGAATCCATTGCATCGGGGGAAGGTCCAGTCACTGTGTGCAGGTCACTTCTGCGATACCCCGCCGCTTGTTGTGGCAGAGCGCTGCTCCCGTGCAGGGTGAAACCCTTCACCTCATCTGCAGGTTAGCAATTATTCAAAAGTAGAGTGGTGAGAAATGTATTAGCGTGATCTCTTCCAAACCCGAAGGCTTGAATCCAGTTTTGATTAGAAGATGGTAAGCTGATTCCTTGGAAAGATGAATTTGGTTCCAGTCCTCCCTCCTAATACCCTTCTGTAGCTGCTGGCCCGGAGTGGCTCTTTAGTCATACATCCAGCTGAAATACAACCTAGCGCCTTTCCGTCTCCATCAGAGGCTGAAAACATGTTTTGACGTAGATGAAAATAGTGTTTCCATTTCATCTGCGGGCTCCAGTCTGGCATGCCTGTGACTGGAATCGAGAAGAAGGTTTCTCAGAGCCACGAATGCTTGCCTGGCTGTTGGAGGGCACAAACAGCTATCAGCTCATTAACTGGCCGTAAAAATACATTTCCTATATAGAATGTGTCAAATCCTTTTCCTGGGATGACAGTAAATGGTAAGAGGGTTGTCAGTCTGGGACAGACAAACCTGAAATGGAGCTGGAGTAGTGTTCAGCTTTCAGCTTAGTTTTTTCCTTTTTTTTTTTTTTTTTTTTTTTTTTTTTTTTTTTTTTTTTTTTTTTTTTTTTTTTTTTTTTTTTTTTTTTTTTTTTTTTTTTTTTTTTTTTTTTTTTTTTTTTTTTTTAAAAAGGGAAATGTAATGCTGGGAAACTGAACCAACTTTGCAGTTTGGGATATTGCAACTCCATTAATCAACAGGGCAGGTTCACCAATAGCTTCAGGAAATCAAACTTTCTTCTGTGATCTCTTCTCACTGGACCTCAGCCCCGAGTTGGAGGGAAATCTGATGGTGCGAAGAATCAGAAAGTGACTTTTAAGCTGTTCAACTCCCTCAGTCCTCGACATCCCCAAAGATAATACCAAGAGCCAGTTACAGGGCTGTCTCATGCTGACATGCGAGTACTGCTGCAAGAAATGCCCGTTCATTTCCTATTGCCCAAGGAAACACTTGGTTCTCCTGAAGCATTGTAAGAGCTGACCGGAAAGGCTTCGCTTTTATTTCTTATTTTTAAACATAACTTCCAATATCCTGAGCCTTAGCTGTCTTCATCTCACTTCAGTCCAGGAGTGCACAGATCATGTTTATTCTTTTCAGCTCTTGGCAGCACCAGCGCTCGTCTAAAGTAGCTGTCTCCCCTGAACTAACCCGGAGTCAAGCACAGAAGAAAATCTCTGCAGTACTCAGACTGAGGAGAGGGATGACGAGGACAGGGCAGGAGGTAAGCAGCAGAGTTCCGACAGCGAGGTGGCACTTGGGCAGCATGGGCACTGCCCAGCTAAGGGCTGGGAGAGAGGAGATCTTCTCCGTCCTGTTTTCCGCCAGCAGCAGGGATGCTGCGAGGTAGGGAAGCTAACACTGCAGCCATGAGACGGACTGCTGTTTTGGAGCAGCTGCATTTAATTGGACTACGCAGAAGGCTCCCTGTAGACTCTCATTGTTCTTGCGCTTGTAACAGGAGTAACTGTGGTCTAAATGTGGGAAGGAGGATGGGGGGAGAAGAGGGATGGTACAGGATCGCTGCTGTACCCACTGACTGGTCAGTGCTCTATGTCCGCCCCCATTTCAATCACAAGGGGGTGTTACTTTAACTACACATTTTGTTTAAGGCTTTACTGTTTTTGAGGCATCGACGGATAATGATAGTGGAGAGAAAAAGGCACCTTTTCTCAGTCACGAGGTAGTTAGGAGACGACCTGTCTTCCTCTCCATCTGCTCAGGAACAGGACGGTGAGTTAGGCAGGCGGCTGGACTGAAGAAGGTCAAACCTTTGACTCTGTCCTTGGCTCATGGCCAGTTGAGGTGGTTCGCACACAACCCTGTTAAACTGCCTGAGACACAGCCCTTAAGGTTAGGGTAGCTCTCTGCTGGGGCCTCTCTTCAACAGGTTCCAAGACGGCCCGTGTTTGAAAAACCATTAATAAATGAAAGTAGCTGTCTTTCCACGCTGGAAACTCTTTCTTCCCTCAGTATCTCCTGGGTCATATACGGGGTGTGCTGTTCCAAGCCCAAATTCACATTTCAGTGTAATTAGATTGTCACCCCTATCTCTGTCCTAATGAAATAACAAGCCAAGCATGGGCAAATAGGAGACTTAGCACTGCTGGGCTGTCAGCTTCGGAGAGGAGATCCAGGCAATTTGTTTTAACAGGACAGTTTATTAACAGCTTTTCTTCCCCTTAGACAGATGATTGCTTATTTTCTCCTGCCTGTTAATGACAACAACGACAAAAAAATTGTGAATGAACAAGTTTCCTGCAATTTGTGTAAAAATATGCTTTGACCACAGCTAGTGTAGGCAGCAGTTGTCTTATTGGACGAGTCCCAGGGGCAGCGTCCCTCTGAAGTGGGTGTTTTGCTGCTTGAGGGGGAGTTTGGGCGTTGGGTAATGTAATGACTCCCCCTGCCCCTCTCCCTTTTTTTTTTTAATGGCTGAGTCTTAGAGAACAGGGAAGCTTCTGCCTTTCAGTGGGTTCAGCTCCTGCCGTCTCATTGCCCTGTTCTTCCCTCCCTTCCATCCTCCCAAATTCCCTCTAGATGCCTCCTGCTTCCCCTTCTGCCAGCTGGGAGAGTGAGGCTGTGAGAGCCACTAGACCTGGGTGTGCTCCGGAGCTCCCCAACATTTCCCACTCCTCCGAGACCACGCGGATACCTGCACCGGCCCTGCATCAGAAAGGCTGAGGCTCTGCATCACGCCTGGCCTGCGATACAGGGCTGAAACGCCGCGTAGCGAGAGCTCAAACTGCTCGGGGGCCAGCGGGAGCCCGAGGCCGGGCGGCCTGGGGCTTCGACCGGCACCACGCAGCTTGCGATGGGTGCCCAGAGCGCAATAGCGAGTGGGACGGTGAATCGGGACCAGTGTGGATTAGGACCTGGGTGACGTGGACAGCAGGCAGAGCTGTGGGTCTGGAGACAAGTGCATCGGCAGAGAATAATGCAATGATGAAGGTTTAGCACAAGGAGAAAAGAAGGGACTTCGACAGCAGAGAAAATGTCTTGCTTTAGAGATGGGGGATGGTTAGAGAGGGAGAAATGGGTGGAGGAGGAGAAAGTACCAAAAAGCTCTGGAACAGGGACAGGAGGGTGGAGTCTTCAAAGAGACATTTAGAGCTAAGGAACATCATTACATACCTGTTCACTCCGCATCCAGGCGGATTCCCAATGTGTCAGCCGCTACAGGGTCTGTTCAGTGCTAGAAATGTTGAGGCTGGGAAGCGCTCTAGACCGTGTTGACACCCTGAACAGTTTGGATGCGAGACAATTTAAGACTCGGAGGGAGGGTTCTGGCCCAACTTTAACAGCAATGCAAATGTAGCTGTGATTTAACTGGTGGCAGCGTCAGTTGCGAAAGTGTTGAAAGGCCTATGCCGTACATGAAAATACATAACAGAGCTGTTGATGCTGAAATACTTTCTTTTTTTTTTTTCCCTTAGACCGTGCTTTCCTACAACCGATGAAATATTGATGAGTATTTCAGCACATGAAGAGACTATTAACTTTTGGCTTTAGCCGACTTAGCTAAGAATTTGAGGGCTGCGGCAGCTCCGTAAAGAATTCCCTGCCGTCGGTTCACTCCTCCTCACGTGAACAATACCCCGAACTCATTTCTCTCTCCGGGCTCAGCTGCAGCATTTTGGCACAGGGAAAGGGCACTCACTGCTGCCAAAGAACTCGGTGCTTAACGGATGAAAACCAAACATCTTGAATTCCACCTGGAGCCTGCTGGCAGCGAACGCAGGGCCCAGAGCAGTTGTGTGGTGTTTTCTCATGGTGACGCGTGACTTGGTAAGCAGGATCTCGCGTTACCTTTTGCTCCCCAGTAGTTTCCAGGCGCGATCCCACGCAGAATGCATTGTAGAAATGTGATCTTGAGGTGACAAAAATAGATGGCTGCAGCAAGATTCCTGCTGCAGGGCATCCCAACACGTCTGCAGGATACTTGCAGCTTGTGAAGCCTTTTGTAGTCGCTCCAGAAAGAGTTTTCAGGTGCGTGTTATGTTGCATTGCAGGTGGGTTTTGCTATGTGGCTTCCATCCTGCTGTCCCACCCAAGCGGCCTTTCTTGAACAAAAGTCTGGGCTAGTGCCCTGCACTTAGGACGGTGTGTATATTTAGTAATTACAAATAGTAGTTTAGTAAAAATGTGCCTGCTTTTCCCAACTTTCAAATGGCTCAGCATGCTTGTACTTCTCGTTTTCTCATAATGAGCCGTCTACAAAAGCTGTATCTTAAATTTCGTTCCAGACCTTTAACAACCTGAGCTTAGTGAGAAAAACAAACCGCCAGAGGAGGCAATTAGCTTAAATTTACCTGAAACCAAAATCTTACCCAGTGACATGAATGAATCCCGAGTGGTTCGCGCCTGGGAAGGGAGTTTTGGCAAGTGGAAATCAAGTTGCTTTTCAGCTTGGATGCTCTCAGGCTTTATATCCCTTGTCAGATGCCAGCTGTCACCCTGTTTTCCTCAAGAAAGGCTCCACCAGCCTAAATTTGGCCCAAGGTCTTCCCTGCATTAAGAACGGGGTATGGGGATATATTTGTCCGGTAGAACAGACATTTTGGGTGACACTTTGGATTATCCTTTAGTAACTTCACGATGCTGCAAGCTTGACTCGTTTACTGGCCTGGGGCTGGTGATCAGTGGTGGACCGGAGGGGTCCCAGGAATCCTGCCCAGCAAATAAACAAGATCAGCTTTGCACCAGACAAGGGGGAGTCAGTCTGCGTGACCTGGCAAGTGTTCTGTGCGTCAGGATCTGATTTAGCTGATGGGCCAGATAGCAAGATGCAAGTCCTGAGCGACTGGGGCTTTCCTTTGGAGTCTATTTAACCATGTGTTTGTGTGGAGGCAGAGATTACATAAATGAGTGGGAGATTGGGTAGCGTTATTTATGTTACAGGCTCATCCTGTATCTGTGAAGTGCTGGATGCAAATAGTGCGATTTAGAAACCGGGTGCCGTTGGTGTACATGCTGCAGCGTGCCGAAAGCTGAGCGAGCCGGCTGGCTGGCAGGGTTTGTCACTGGTCCTGAATGTCACGCGACACTTCAGTTCCAGGCAGCAGACCACGGCCGGCCGGGATTCATCGAAGGATGGAAGAAGACAGACAATAGTGCTAGGAAAGCCAATATTTAAAATCCAAATCTGATTCTGGAAAATATTTCCCACCTTTGTGATGAGCCCGGGATTTGAAAATTGCCGCACCTTAAAGCGTGCAGATTGCAAACCTGGACCGATTGTGCGTGCCGCCACTGTGTGCGAAGGAATACCGATGCTGCGTGTCCTTCCTGTAAACCTGTTCACAGCCAAATAATCCATGCAGAAATTGCACGGGTTTGGTTAATAATGCTTGGCAAACAGCATGGCCTGGGTATCAACGTCATGGTCTGATCTCTAGGCAACAGCTTCTCCTCCGCCTCGTACTGTTGCTCTTTCTGCAATGGGAGGGATAAAGAGGATTAATAAGAACCCAGGCAGGCTGTAAAGACAGCACACTGCTTGGGAAGAGGGTGCTGCTGTACTTCACTAATAAATCAGGATCATTATCACACCAGGGGAGAGAAAGAGAACCCGGAGCAAAGGCATCTGGTGTGAATTACGTCTCTGAGCCTGCTGGAGCTCTCCGTCTTCCCGAAGCACTTGCTTCAGCTAAGCCGTACAGCCTGCCAGCAGCCATTAATCCCATCCCCTCCTGCCGGAAAGCTGATACCGGGCCGCGGCAAATATTTCTTGTGTCTGACGGTTTGGGGTGGGGTGGTTTTGGTTTTTTTTTTTTCCTTTTTAATACTTGCTGTAATGAGCGAGAGCCCGGAAACGCTCAGAGTGCTTTCTGCAGGGTCTACGGACTTGTGTGTCAGTGCAAGAAAATACAAAAGCCAGGGAAGCTTCCTCTTTGTGCAAGTTCAGTCGCCCCTTTTGGCTCCAAAAACGTGTGCGCATATATAGAGAGGAGGGACAGCTGCTGAGCACAGGGACTTAACTGCAGCACTGTGTCTCTGCAGAATCCATTTCCTATAGAGTGCTTTTCCTTCAGGGGAACTGGGGGGGGTCATGGGGGGAATGCCGGTAGCAAAACTCCTGAATTCATTAGTTTCTGCTTTCACCCAGACTTGTTAAGACACAAATGCCCTGAATGTGATTTTTCTAAGAGTAATCCTGACTTATGCAACTAATCCTATTTATATTTTTTGGGGGGAAACATCAAAGGGGCTTTTTAGCCTGAAAGCTTGCTTGGACAAAGCTGTCTTCATACGCTGGTAACGTGATGCTAGAACCACAGCCTGAAGACCTGTTTCAGGTGATGCGTGCTAACGTAACGCAGCATGTCCGAGAATACTTTACAGGCATTTGCTCAGTGTTTATGTCAGATTTTCCCAGGGTTTACCACGGTACAGTACTAGCACTTACGTGAGTAAGAGCTTGCATTTTTCAGCCAGTAAAACCTCATGGATTTGTCTGATAGGCTTTTGTTCCTCAGCAAAGAAGGTGGAACTTGAACCCTTGATACCCAAGTCTGTATTTTTTAGAAATAAACGTGAAGCACAAGACTAGATTTGACCTACTTTTTCTACAAAATGACACAACTAATGCCTGCAAGCCCTCGCTGAGGGGTTCGTCTCAACGAGACCCGAGGATGTCACCAAGAAGCTGCGTTGTATGGGCGAGTGCGGTGCCGCCGCCCGCTAACAGAACATACTGTTTTATGTCCTGCACGTTTTCAGCATCCTCACTCTTACACCACTTCCCTCTGCTGCTAGTCTGGAACCAAAACACTGGATCCCTGACAGCCACCACCAGGCTATTACGAAGGGGCTGGGTCTCCTCCAGTTGTTTGTTTGGAGGGAGCCTGGTAACTTGGCACGGCAACGCAGAACAGGGGTAGATCTCAGCACTGCTTTTCTCCTCCATGGAGACTGATTTAGACCAATCTTTTCCAAATGAACATACCCAGCAGCTGGGCAGGTTCTGAAGCTCTGGCTCTCAAGCTGCTCTGCCTTGCCTGAAGCATGTTTCGATGACCGGGGGCGGGCTGAATGAATGAAATTCTCATCCCCAAAATGTTGATTTGCAGTGCCTCACGCCAGTGCTCTTGAGAAGCTAGGAAAGAGCTGTGTGCTGGATGTTAACCAAGTGCTGAATAATGCATAGCAGTGAATCACACACAGATTTCCCTTTCTTCCTATTAGCATTATCGTAAGCAATAATACGATTGACCCCGAACAAAAATAACCCCAACAGACGATGGTATAGAGAGGTAGTAGGGGACTCCCTATCTAATAACCAAAGCTTAAACACTGAATCTACTGTTTCCAAAAAGTTTCAACTGCAATGCCTTGCAGCAAGTGGTGCACTAAGATCTTTCCTTTAAGGAAAACAAAAAAGAAAAAGGTGGTGGTAAAAACTGACGCTTAAATGTTATAGCAGCTCATTTAAATTAAATGCAAAGTTTATCTGTTTGCTACAGAGATGGGACCAACGGTAACAAATGGTGACAGGTAACATGAGAGGTTTTTCTGAGTAATACCGATTGAACTGGATAAAATAATGGAGCAGAAATGCAGTTGAGGGGACCCTTGATACCACCAGAAACTCCTCCAGAAGGAGGTGTCCCAGCCTGGGTAGCAATCCTGAGTTAACCTGGATAGCAGTCGTTTGTTAGTTCTCTCTCCTTAGGCTAGCACAGAGGAATAAATATGCCATTCCAGCCCCGTGGATGTTGTTAACTGTTCGTGGCTTAGCTTTGCTTTCACTGTTTTGTTTCGTTATCTGACTGCATGTGTGAAAAGGAAAAGAGACGATATTTGTAAGTTCAAGAGAAGACAAAAAGGTGAACTGACTGAAGTAGTACAGTCAAACGGATCCAACTTACAGCTGCCTCTGTCTCTCCAAACAAGAGAAACCCTGTTTCTTGTGGTGAGGAGGGGTGTTGTCATTCATACCGCTGTTAACAGTGAGCAGGGTAACAGATCACCAGTGCTCCTTTTCTTGGAACACCTTTCTCTTCTGCTGTTCTGGTCCCTCCAAACAGTTTCTGCTTCCAGTATTAATACTACTAGGCTGTACGTCGTTCCAGAGGTTTCCTTGAAGTCAGCAGGCGCCAGTGTTACTTGTACTCTCGGGGCAAAGGTCCGTCACAACTGATGTGTTACGTGGTTGTTACGCTCTGGATTTTGCTCTCATGAGTGACTACTCTACCCAGCTACAAAAATAACTGTGCGATAGCAGAGACTTGGGCTTACACATACACCAGCAACAATGTGGTAGCACACAATAATCGCAGTCCGCGGTGCTCGTAGCACAGTAATTGGACAAAGCCAGTCCTACAACACCCGGTGCGTTACTGAAAGATGGTTGTTTTCATTAAAAATCACTAAATGCCACTTTTGATACGCTGCCGTTACGCACCCGCGCCCAGTTCTGACCAGCTGCGCAGAACAGCAAGCTCCTGTCTGTAGAGCAGGGTTTTCAACTTCAAAGCATGTTCCTTTCTGCGGAGCTGCTGCCTGTGCTTTTTCCCCGACTTAGAAAAACGCTTCTCAGCTCAAGCGACTTCCTTGCAAGGACCGATAGTCGCTGCTGTTTTCCCCAAGACGGGAACACTGTCGTTGCACATTTTTGCCACTTACTCCTCATCGCCTCAGTAACAAAAAGCCTCTTTGTCATCATCTTGATGTGCGAGTACGTGTCACACACGCGTAGCACTTCGCAATGCCTAGAATTGAGGGACCTCTGGCTTCCACCGAGTGTAATTTTCTGCTCTTCCAAGGCAAGGATGGATGCAGGTGCCGTCCGCCCGGTCCCCGCGCTGAAAAGCTACACCCAGGGGGTACAGCCTGCTCAAGTGCCGTGCGCTGTGGAAAGCGTTTGTGGACTTAGGTGATTTGCCTGAGCTTCTGCTAGGTCTCAAAAATACTGTATTTTGTAGGTACATAAAGTTATTTCTCTAGATAGAAGTCCGATTTTCTATGTTACATACAGAGGTGCTGGTGATCTGTTGACCACTGTAGACAATAATAAGAGGAAGGGCATTTATCCTTAGTGAGAGAAGCAGGATTTCTCTCGTTCGGAGGTGGAGGCAGTTTTGAGTTAGATCCATGTCTTGCTGCTTCTCCCTTCGTTTGTTTACAATTTGCCGTTTAACTTCAGCCACGGCAGTTCATCTCAAAAGGCGTGTTACACACACGCTCATCCCTCGGTTCTCTCAGTCCTTCACCACCGAAAAGAGGGACAGCACTTCGTGTTCCCTCTGTTTCCAGCCTATTGCCTTTTGATACCTCTCTTAGATTCCTGCTGTACGTGGACGCTCGCCTCAAGGAAAATGACTAAAATGAACCCAGCTGTACCGCTGGGTCAGGCAGCTTCTCTCCGAGTTGTCCTTCTTCGGAGGATTACCCTGCGCAGCCAGCCAGGAGGAGCGCTGCGGCCGGCTATCGTGTCGGGAGAGCACGTTTCCAAACTCCAGCTGTGACTGATGGAGCCACTTCGCCTTCCTCAGGGCCACATCACTCTCTCACTGCGGCCTGGTTTCCTCTACATTCGTTCTCGGGGCTTTTTGTCGTCGTTCAGTTTTTTGTGGGGCTTTTTAACTTTACACGCGCTCCCCTAGCGTGCTGTGCTGTAGGCAGACACCTCCAGTCCCTTCTGCTTTTACGTGTTTTGGTAACCAAGGGTGCTCATTGAAAGCACCCGTTCTCCTGTGGGCTGGAGTCAGGCGTTTCTCCGTCCCCGAGGCCATGCCGCAGCCCTCGGCATCCTCTTCGGCTTCTCCTGGCGCTTTTCTTCTGTCAGGCTATTCCTCAGCCCGGAATTCTGCCCTCCGCCCCATTCACAGGCGCCGCACAGGGTGCTGTCGGCGCGGG
>NW_008794630.1:1011157-1022272 GCF_000699145.1 Aptenodytes forsteri | reverse complement strand
CTGCCCAGGGACGTGGTGGAGTCCCCATCCCTGGAGGTATTTAAAAGACGAGTAGATGAGGTGCTGAGGGACATGGTTTAGTGGGCATGGGGGTGTTGGGTTGATGGTTGGACTTGATGATCTTAGAGGTCTTTTCCAACCTCAACGATTCCATGATTTCCTCCCTGTGACTTCCCCGGGCGTGGAGGTGAGTGTGGGGTCGGATTCTTCTCCTGAGGCGTCCGAGTTTCGCGTCCGACCCATCCCGGCGGGTCTCGGCGCTGGTCCCCTGCCTCGCCGCCAGATGATGTCATCCCGGGCTGGTACCGCGGCCCTTTGACGTTTTATTTAGTCATGGCAACGGTAGCCTGTTCTCTGGGATCAACGTCTTCAGTTTAAAGAGCTGCAGTCGCTTCTGTCTCTGTGTTTTACGCTGCGTTCTTTTGGCCGAAATATTTTGTACGTTTACTCTCGTCCTTCCTGCCCCCAATTTTGTATAATTTTACAACCTCTAATTGCAACAAGTAGCCGAATAAAGCGGTGATTGCAGCCAAACCAAGTGTCTCGTCATGCGGCCGGGACCCTTTGGAAGAGAAACAAACGCCCTAGGGTGGCCTGCGACCTCTCTGGGATGACTCTGGGGAAATCCTCATGAAGCCTCGCGTTTTTCACGTTGTTCCTACAAATTAATTCCCTTGAAAGCTGAGCTTCAAGCTAAGGCAGACATGCTCTCACTTCTGAGGAGAGCAAGCTGGCAGCAGGCTCAGTGGAAAAAATTATGTACGGTTTCACGTCTGTAATTTTGTTAGTTTCTCTCGCAATTGTTGTAATCCTTTCCCTCGGTCGCACTTCATGTAGAAATATATACACACGCTTACAGCAACGTCAGCCGTGATTTGGTAAACAAGATCCTTGTTATTTGTGAAGTAATTTTATTTCTCTCTTTTTTTTTTTTTCTTTTTTTGGTGCTGTCGCCGTTCCTAGCCAGAATTTGTGCATCGGGTCGTAGAACAACTGAAGGAGAGGTCTGTGTGGTCACAGCTGCACAGGAAACAGGAAATGGCATTCACGGTCAGTGGATTTTTTGGAGGCGGGTGGTGGGTGGTGGTGGTGGTGGTGCATCCCGTGACAGAAGTTTGCCAAAACGTGTCGTGTTGCTTAGGCGGTCGGAGTTGCGGGGGTTTGTGTGGTTTTGGAGGGGGTGCGCTGCCTAATGAATTACTCTTGTAAAGATTTCGGTGCTAGAAAACCCACAGGTATTTCTGTAGTTGTTCCTGTACGTTTTGTAGTTGAATCCTGCCGACATCACGGTCGTGACAGTGTTGTCCCTGTCTCTATTTTGCCTGTATTTCCCCAGAACGTTTTTTCAGCCCACATTTCCTCCACCCCCCCCCATAGTTTCAGGATGTTTATCATTATCAGAAATAACACGATTTCTGATTTCAGGTGCCTCTTTACCTTCTTTTGTCTAATGTTTAATGTACTTTTTTCTCCTTTCCTGTGGATTTTGTTGCGGAGCGGGGATAGAGGATACGCTGGTAGGCTCGGGATGTAACAGAAAGTACGGGAGGTGTCTGGTGAGCACAGCGAGTTCAGGCACGGCATTTTGTGAGGTCCCTTGCTCGCAGCACAGCTTCTGTTTTTTGGAACGTGTGGCTTGTGTGTGGCCTTGCTTCACCGAAGAGTTTTCTTTACAGGCCACAGCTGTCCTGGCCTTGCGGGCTGGGCAGAAGCCAATTCTAACGGCGAAGTAAAACCGTAAGCAACAGCGAGTGGGAACGGGGAGTGATGAGTTCCGCCAGTCACAGCGGTGGCTTTATGAAATTCCTTGGAGGAGTGGTCCTGGAGCGCCATGAACCAAAAGGCTCTGCCGCGTGAATTCCTACTAAAGAATAAAAATACCATATTAAGCTAATCTTTTGGAAGGCGTAAGTGCTTAAAGATGTTTGGTCTCCCGAGGTGAGAGAGATCGTTAGAGCATGTGATGTCTTCTTTTTCACTTGAAAGAAGAGCTAAGATAATCTGAAGTGAATTTGCCTTCACCAGTTTAGCTTGCGGGGCTGTCTGAGGGGAAATCGCACGACAGCTTGCTTGGCCTTTAGGAGGGGTAAGTGAAAGTGTCGCCACTTCTGGGTTGAAAATCTCCGTTGAGGGAAAGCACGTAAAAGAGGCTAAAGTTGTGCTGATGCCGGTTGTGACTTTACCAGAACAGATCTAGTTGAGGAACATGGGAGAGGCGGCTGCTTAGGTGTTTCGGACTGCGATTCAGTTTGTGAGGCAGCAGTAGGAGAAGGGGTGTAACTGGAGTGGCCGTGGTGAAACCCTGTCCAAAATCACCTTCACTGTGCAGAAGTTGGAGGTGGTCTAACCTACGGGACTGCGACAATCCTGGAGAAAATCACTCGCTGGAGGAGCCTCCCTGGCTTAGCTGGGTACATGAAAAGAGCTGCTTCAAGTCACGATTTGTCCGTTGGGGTGCGCAGTCGATGAGCTTCTCTAAATCGCTGCTGTTTGTGCTCTTGTTTTTTGCCTGCCGTCTGGCACATGCTATTAGACTCATCAGATTTCCCGGGACAGTTACATCGTGAGAGGAGGAATAGCTCCTATTCTTGCCCATGAGTTAGAGTGTGAATATTGTATTGATTTAAAGCTAAACACGCATCTGAGAGCTAAAGCAGAGACACTCGGAATCCCAGTTTGCATTCGGAGCCCTACGAGCTCATTAGCAGTTTGACCGCTTGCTCTGTGTAATCCTGACAGGTTTTAGAAAGGATTTTGTAATCGTTGTCTCCAAAGCGGAAGATAAGAAAGGAATGTTGCAGAAAACAAGTGTGATTACAGCCCAGAATCGGAGAAGGGCGAAGCCTTAGTATGGGAGACAGACTGCATAACCTGAAAAGCAAAGGCAACGTCTAGCTTTCAAAATAAAGCTAAGAATAGAAGGGGAAGTCTCAGCACGAAGCTGGAGGGTGCGTCTTAAAGACTCTCTCCTGTGCAAACACGTCTAATCATTCATTGATTTCTCTCTTTTTTTTTTTTGTCGCCTCCACACACTGCATGATTGTTTTGGGCGATTACAGACGAAACATAAAACAACAAAGCTGAAAAGTGGATTACAGAGAGACTACAAAGCAGTTTGATATGAAAAGCGACAGAGGAGTTCTCAAGAAAGAGCCTTCCTTTTCTGTCAGCTTGAGTTTTATGCACAGTTATATGACATCCAGGTATTCTTGGGAAAACACTGAACTAGTCAGTTTGGCAGGGCGTTAACTTTGCCCTCCAGGCTGACCGGTGATCGACCCCGAGTCCAGATATAAATTGACCCTAAGGGAGGTGGATTTCGGTAACTAGCTGAACGCAGCCTGGCGCTCGGTTGAAGGGAGGGAATTAAGGTGCAGATAAGCTATGCTGGCGTGCTGTTGTTGAAAGCTTCCAGGACCTTTCCAAAGTATTTTCCGTCTCCTTTTTGGTTTATCGTAATGTCCACGCGGCAAATCCCTTCGAGACTGTTAAACTTCAGTGTTACAATTTCATTCCACTTTAACAAGCACCATCTGTTACCAGCCTCTCGAGACTGCATGTGGTCACAGAACCACAAGTATTAAGAGACATGCACTTCAGAAAGTGGTGGGGGAGAGAGGCCGGTGAAACCCTGTGAGACTCTCTCAGATCTGTTTATCTCAAATTTTGTATTTTTTGCTTTATTTGCTTCCTCGTAGGGTGTCTGTCACCTGCCAAATAAAGAAGCTGGAACAGCCTATCCACAGCAAACCTGACAAGTACGCTAGATCTCCGCTACGTCGCGAGCGTGTGGTTGAAGATGCGCATTCAGACGTCTCTTCCCACGCGCAGAACACGGTATTTAATCGGTACCAAGCTCCTTTGTGTCGTAGGGAAGCCATTGTACAGCTGCCGATCTCTGCAGCGGGCCGTTAGCGAGAATGCCGCATCTCAGCTCACAACTGCAAAACAGGCTCCTTTATGTCCGCTTGCAGAATTATGAGCTGCTTCACCATGCTGCTCTGATGCTTTAACGTTAGCGCTGAGCGGGCCTGCTAGCACCGTAACCACTGGTTCAACGCCAATAATTCGTCGGCCGAGGCAGTTGTGCGGTACTTTCCGCCGATAGGCGTTGCACCCTAGCGTCAGGCTTCGGGGAAGATAAATGTACAGAATTCTGAATCTGTGCACTTCACGGGCAGTAAATCCAGAAGAATGGCTGAGTGGCTGAATTCCAAATGGCTTCTATTCATATTTGTCTTCCGTGTATTTTTTTTTCTCTCTCTCTTGTTCCAGACTCGCCCCCTGGAGAGAAGCGTTACTGCAGTGCATTGTATTTCACAAGCGGTGATACGTATTCAATAAGAACACAAGAATTCACCCTGTGGAAATGGGCTTCACAATCACCGTGCCCGTGAGCCACCCCCTGGGCGTCACGGGTCAGTTCGTGCCTTTGTGCAGGGTAGTTTTCCCAGTTACATCCTCTCGCGTGATCCTCTGCTTCAGTTGCTCTCTCAGTGTATTGGAAATGCGTCCGGTAATACTGTAGCTCACGGAAATGTTTCATTGTCTCCTGGCTGACACTGGGTGCCGCTGTAGCAAGGAGAGGCAGCCTGTTTACCTACAGGCAGCACTGGCACAAAGAAATCGCCTCTTCAGCCCACCTCACCTACTTTGGAGAGCTTTACTGTTAACCTACAGGCTGGGTCTCTTTAAAGACGGAGTGCTACATGCAGTGCACTGCCTTCCCATTCTTTCAAACAAGATTTATTGATGACCCTCAGTTAGGTTGGGGCAGGGGGAGAAGGGAGGGCTCTCTGCCTCTTTCTCTTGTTTTAAAATTGCATATAGCGCCAAAAGTAATTAGGTATCTTACTTCCTTTGGCGTGGATAATTATTAATACTTAAATACCTTTGTGCCTGTATGAAAAGGGCTGTGGTTTCTGTGCAAATCCATTCTACTTAGAGCAGTTTGTCTTAATCTTGGCAGCCCAGGGTGGTACCAAACTTCTACCTGTTAAATCTCACCTGTAGTGTACTTGCAGGCGATGCTGGGAAGGCCCTTCCAGTAGAATGTGAAGACGACGACTTTGACTATGTCCACTGAAGTACCTGCAGCCAAAGGACGAGAGTGAATACCTGCTTGCCTGCACGTCACCTAGTGACACTCGCGTAGCTGTCTACGAACAGCCGGAATTGAGCACAAAGTGTATATTCAGTCCTTAAACGTTGCAGGAAGTGTCCGTTACGGATGTTTTGAAGGAAGCCCATGGCACCAGGGTAGCACGTGAAAGCTCAATCTTGTATTACCTCATTTTGCTCTCTTTCTCTTACGTAAAAGCATTTAAAGCAGATGAAAACATCTGGTGTACTAAGAAAAACCTGCAGTGGAGGCAGCACAGTAGTCAGACCCCTTGGAAGAAAGCACCTTGTCATTTGCTTGAGTGCTCAGTACAAGTTTTATCAGACAAGGGTGAATCACAGGCTGCTTTTTTACCCTGGGGAGCAGGGAGTTCCCACTCTTAGACAACATGTTTTGTCTTACTAAAGTTTTGGCAGCTCAGCTTGAAGGTGGGTACTGATCAACAGTGACAATTCTGTGGGGTCACTGTGTGACTTAATTAAGTGCAATAGCTGCAGTAACGAAGCCAACTAAACAGTGCATAGGTGATGAAGCTGTTTTAGCCTTTTTCTAATGATAACGGCACTTAGGCTGTGATCACAATTGGAAAAGTCCAGATATTTTTGGAGCTGAGCAAGTCTGTCTAGCTTGTTCTCTGTACTACTGCGAAAGGTGATCAGAGTACTGGTACCTTCATGTTTTTGTCTCTGTGCAAACACCCCTTACTGCTCAATACAAAAACCAGGGCAGGCTGTCAAGGAAATAGCGTAGCTAGATCTCTTTTGGCGATTTACTGTGTGTAACAATCGTAAAAGCAAGAGGTTGACAGTCCAAAGAAGTACGATTGCTTGTTCAGTGGTTGCAGATTGTCTCATGCAGTAGTGTTGCTATTTCTGTACAGTCCCTGAGCTGTAATTCTTGTAGCTTTAGAGCCTTTTGGATTGTTGAAGTGAAAGTTTTGCCAATAAAGCTTCTAGCATTAAGAACTTGAGTATACAGTGTACAGAATCTGTGTAGCGGAAGGCACTTTATAAATAACGATAGCTCAGATTAGGTGCTGGCAGTAAGTGAATGCTGGCATTGTGCAGCTAAATTATAAACGTACTCAGTTCCAAAATTTGAGACAAATTTCTCTCTTGTAAGAATATCAGGGAATTAGAAGGATTTTATCAGAATAATCTGACTTTGTACATTTTTCTTTGAAAATGTGCTTTTAAAATAGGGGAGGTGTACAGAAGGAAGGGGGGTGGGGGAGAAAAAACATTTTATTCTGCTCCCCCTTCAAAAATGAACAGAGAGCAGCTATCTAGTAGCAGCAGCTTGTAATAAGTGATTATGCAAAACAACGTATTGTCACTTTCCACCAACTGCTAAACAGCATAGTACTTTTCAAAACATAAATTTGGCAAAGAGGCTTGCTTGTACGCTGTTTCACAGCTAATCACACCTTTAATTTTTTCTGCTTAATTGGGACATCTAAGAGTTCAGCAAGAGAAACGAAGAGGTGAAATACCTCTAAATTCCCATGGCAAAGGTGGACCTTGGCACGTTGTCACGGAACGCAAAGTCATTATCGCAGCTGCTACTGAAATATATTTTGCATTAATGTAAAATGAATATAGCACAGAGCCAGACAAAACTACAGAGCTGTACAATTTCAGGTTCAAGGTCTGACAAGGGTGTTGTACTAGATGTTTGAAAGGAGCAAATATGAAAAGGAAGTGGGGTGGATGTTTTCTTGACGTCTTTCCCAGTCTTAAAAGGAGACACGTAAAACCATTCTTCATGTCTTCTGTGTTGGCTCTTAAAAGCCTTAAATAATGGGGGGAAAAAAAGGCTTAAAGCTTAAAAGCCTGAAATCCTCTGGGACAATCACTTCCGTTCCAACACCGTTAAATAGTTAGGGGTCATTTTGCCAGAGTGAAAGTTGTTGAAGTATTTTGATTGTACAATTTCTGCTTTTTAAATTAAACTAATAGTAATTTAGGTTACTTGTCTAAGGAGAAGGGTGAGGAACCTCCTAGCAGTCTACCAGCCTGTTACTTACTGTGTATCATTCAGCTTTGTAAAATAAATAACCCCATGCACCAGTACCTGCTGTGGCTGACCAGCTGGAAAGCAGTTTTGCAGAGGACCTGGGGGTCTGGGTAGACACCAACCACGGGCCAGGAATGTGCCCTTGCAGCAAAGGGGCTGCATTAAGAAGTATTGCCAGCATGTCCAGGGAGGCGATTGGCACTGGTAAGATGTGTCCGGGTCTGGGCTCCCCAGTGTAAGAAAGACGGGGACAGACTGGTGAGAGTCCAGCGAAGGGTCACTAAGACACCAGGTGGCTGGAGCATCTGTCATACTAGCGGAGTCTGAGAGCTGGGACTGTTTAGCCTGAAGAAGAGAAGGCTCAGGCAGGAATCTCAATGTGTATAAATACCTGATGTTCAGACTGAAGATGGATCCAGGCTCTTCAAAGTGGTGCCTAGTAAAACGAAAAGTAGTGGACACAAACTGAAATACAGAAATTGGCACTTAAACAAAAAAAAAAAACCAAACCATAGTGAGGATGATCAAGCACTGCAACAGGATGCCCAGAAAGGTTGTGGAACGTCCTTGGAGATACTCAAAACCCAACTGGACACAGTCCTGGACACCCTGCTCTAGGTGACCTTGCTGTGAGCAGGGTGGGTAGACTAGGCGGTCTCAAGGTCCCTTCCAACCTCAACAGTTCTGCAATAAGCACAGGGTAGTTGGGAGTTGTCAGTCTGAGAAACTGGTCTTTTCAGCTGTCATTTGCCATCTTTGGAAAACATTTTCATCTGCTGTGTGGGCACTTTTTATCCAGCATCCAAGAAACTAGTCTTTGTTTACTGTCTAAACTTCCATTATATTGCGTGCGCTGCATGTATGTGGAAATCCTCCTTGATTATAAAGGGATCGTTTTCTGCCTCAGCTGCCCTAGCTGCTACATTCACTGATTTAGAAGCAGCGTGCTTTTCTTCCCAATAATATATCTGCTAATGTCTTCCCTACAGAGTTCATTCAGCTGAAACTGGCTGCAACAACTGCTCTATCTGTTGTAGCTTTTAAAACCGTAAGGACATACACCTTTAGCCTACCAGTGCAGGTTGTCTTTCAGACAATCAGCCAGCCCTGTCTTTCCCCTCTGCGCCCTTACGTACTTTGTAGCTGCATATTCTCTCCTCCGGTTCTCTAGAATGGTTTTCTTTACTGACCTATCTGTTTCCACCCAACCTGCTAGAGCAATGGCTTTGTAAGCAATGTAGGTAACAGCCTGTAGCTGTCGGGTGCTCCCAAGAGCCTCGGGTCTCTTGAGAAAGGCATTTCTCAAGCAGAAGGCAGTCTGTTCTTTCATCTAAGAAAGTGACTGCTCGCATTCATTCAATTGCTGTTACAAGGAATGTGCAATTACCCCATTCTTCATAATGGGGTCTAGAAAGAACATTCTCATTGCACATGACGATGTGGAGCTTCCATTCACAGGCATTCTTGCCAGGAAACACCTTTCCTTTATTTACGAAAGAAAGGAAACACCTTCCCAAGTCGATACAGAACAGCGCGGGGAATGTACTTCTAAGGCTGCTGTACTGTCACAAGGAGGCACGCGAGAGCAGTAAATAGCCATAAATCGGGGCAGGAGGAAGAGGACTAGCACTGACCTTCCCTAGAGAGTACAGAGAGTCCTCCTGGGAGACTGTACGCTAAATACTCTTGATGCTGTGTTTGTCCTGGTAGGCTGAAATACTTTCTCTTAAGACATGTCACACGCTCACCCCTTTGAGACGTCGCCTTTACTGTTTTGAGATCTCAAAAGAATTATCTTGATTCTGGGATTGGGTTGTTCCTTTTGCATTTGAACCACCCTTTTCAGCAGTCCTTTCTTCAGCTGGGGGAGCTTCGTCAGCCTGGCTACAGACCTCCGGTGCAAAAGGAACGGTAGAGCTACAGGATAGCACTGGTGGAGGGCTTCACGTAGATGTGCCTCTTCGGAGCAAATTAAAATTTCAGCACCTAGAGAGAAAAAACAACCTATTCTATGCCTCCCCTTCCTGATACTCTCAAATACTCAGAGATCCATTCCTGCATAAATTTTAAAGACAGAAGTCAATTCTTGGCAAAGATCACAGATTCTATTTTTGATGTAAGACAGTGTTTTTTCGCTTCCTTTTTTTTTGTTTTGTTTTGTTTTAGGACATCAAGCCTTGATCTAAAAGCTTCAGCTCATGAGGAGTAAGCTAGGTAACTTTTAGCAATTTTCAAAAAAGCACCTGATTTAAATATAGAGAATTGTCTAATGTAGGCTTCCAAACAGACAGTTATTTAATCTAGCAGCAACGATCCTACCCCTGAAGACGTCCAAGACAAGAGACTGCAACAGACTGCACCTCTCCTCTTGGTTAACCATTTTTCTCCTGGTTAAGAGATTCATCTTTTGAGCTGCTGCAGGCATTCTTCCCTCTCAGAACTTCAGACTGCTCTGCCCGCTGTCTCCTCCGGTCTGTTTTTAGTTCTCTCTATCCTGTTTGATGTATAGACACTGAATGAGACATTTGTTACAGGTGCTGTCCAGAGTTACTCAAGGCAAATTCCTGTTATCTTCATCTCCGTTGTGAGAGGACTCCTCCTGCAGCACTGAAGCTCTGGCCAAGCTGGTTTCTCTCCTTACTTCTAAAACCTCTCAGTGTGGCAACATGCTGTGACCCCTCTCCTGTTGCACGACCCACGCTCTGCCCCTAGGTATGTCGTAGTACCATCAGATGCAGAGCTCCAAGTTTTGTTCAGCTTACAGAACCCAGAAGCCCAGCCTGATTAACTCGTACATCTCTACCATTCCTAGAGTCAGCTTGCCTCTTCATCTGAAAGCCTGACAGCTCTGATTTTAGAGCTCCTTTTAAATCACTTCAAAAGGCAATGAATATTTTGGACTTGAGAGCAGATCCCATTACTGCGTTACTGATTATCTTTGGGACAGCAATTCTGTTGCTTCGCTTCTTAAGAAGTTACCAACTAGTTAATTTTAATTCAGTTCTTGCAGAGCATCGGCATGGTATGTGTTGCTATTTGAATAGCATGTGGGAGTAAGACAAATGCATTGCAGAAACTGCAAGCTTGACAAGGAAACTCAAAATACTGACTACGATTATAGGACCATCCAGGGTTTGTTAACAGTTAGGCCCCCCTGTCAGCCTTTATGGGGGCACAGAGGGGTTTGCACTCGCATTGTGATAAGGCTACTCAACCTGTATTGACTTAAATCCAAACTGACACAGCCTGATTTTCACTCTTGTCCATCCTGAGCCTACAGAACTACCATGTTTGTACTTGTTCTTATATAGCTAAGATTGGTCCTTAGTAATACAGGCTACAGATTGACACTCTTCATTCCTTGGCTCTGTGTTTCTTCGCAAGAGAAATACTGTCTGTGAACGTTCCCCATTCAAAGGTGTGTAATGCAGTGGTGCATAACACGACAAAATTTATTTGGTAGTGCCTGAAGTCTTTAGTTCTTCGTACTTTAGACATTTAGCTGCTGTTTTTAGTGTTGCTTACTGCTTATTATTGAAGACAAAGAACTCCATCATGTATCTATAACCCTGTGTGATTATTGACTGTCACTTAAGTAGCATCAGAAAAACCCCAGCAGGAACTTACCATGTTCACAGACGTTCCCTGGGCAGCACCTACCATTCTCAACAATCCTCAAGAGCAGGCACGGAAACCCACTTTACCATGGGGCTTCAGGCAGGCTGCGCTGGGACACCCCCCCCCAGACACCCACTGCTGGTGCCCAGTGATGACCCCCTGCCCTGTTCGTCCCATCGGGCTGCCACAGGTGACCTCCATCCACGCGCAGTCCCCAGTTCCCCTCTGGCACCTGCCCGGCTGAGGGGCCTGCTGTCCCCCAGGACGCACCGACCTCCCCGCCTCCTCCCGCAAGGCTGGCAGCAGCCCTCGGGCACGGACCCCTCCAACCTGACGGCCTGCAGCAGCCGCTCCCTCCG
>NW_008794630.1:1009398-1010259 GCF_000699145.1 Aptenodytes forsteri | reverse complement strand
AGCAGCCCTGGGGGCTGCCCGAAGACCTGCTGAAGCCAAGATCCGCAGGACCCCAGCAAGCCACAGCAGAGAGACAGCGACGGGCCCCTCTTGAGTCCTGCAGTTTCGGGGGGAGGGCCCAGGAGGACCCCCTGCTTCTCCACGCAGACAAGAGGACTGCGCTGCCCTGGCTGGGTGAACTGGGGCCATTTCTGGTGGTGAAGCCTCGTGGGCAGGCGTTGCTGTTGCCCACCCTGTGTGCCTTCTATCAGAGTATATACACGTTAATGAAGAAGTTGTTGGACATACCTGGCTCTGTTAAGGAATTTCCCTTCATAAATGACTAGCCCTACTCACTCATTTTTTTATATATATATATATGTATGTATGTATTTTTGTGTGTGTATGTCTGTAGCAGATGTGCGCTGCTGGAGTTGCAGTACAATGCTGTTTGCCTTGGACGACAGTCGGGGCGGGTTTAAACACGCCGTGGGACACGAGCAGCGATTTTCTTGCCTGCGTTAGAGAAAAACGCGATTAACGTTATTTAGCTGGGTACTCTCGTCCAGTTTACTTGAACATGTTAAACTGAGGCAGGAGACGGGGTTTGCAGTGGCAGAGCGCTTCCTACAGCTTCAGGAGACTCCTGGGGTCGAGAATTTTGGCCGCAGAGGTGCAAAAACGCGGCCCGAGAGAGTCGGGAGGGGACTCCGCGGAAACAGGGGGGGCGGCGGGCGGCGCTTCCCCCTCCCGGGCACGAAAAAAAGCGATGCTTCCCATACCGGGAGTCGAACCCGGGCCGCCTGGGTGAAAACCAGGAATCCTAACCGCTAGACCATATGGGAGGCGCTGAGGGCTGATGCCTCCGCCCGCCCCACAGCG
>NW_008794630.1:989140-1008528 GCF_000699145.1 Aptenodytes forsteri | reverse complement strand
AGGAGCCCCGAGCAGTGTGGCAGCTGTGCGGGTGTCTCCCGCTGCCTTCCAGCGCTGGCTGCGTTTATCCTGCTTAGGCCTGTTTCAGCCGTGTAATTACGGGAACGCTGTTCGTCATGGGCGTGTTAGAGGGTTTTCTAACAGTAGGAGGCTTTTGCTAAAGTTTCCCCGTGCCGTCTGGAGCAGAAGCTGTCAAGTGCCTGGTGAGGTGGAGGTTGGGGGGAATTATGTCAGTATGGGAGTGCTTCCCCTTTTGCACGGCACTTCTGTGGGTGGGATTTGGATGTTGAAGTGAAGCCTGTAAGTGACGAAAGTAGAGCAATGTAAGAAGATGGTCTTTTCTCTGTAGGTGGGTGATGCCAAGCACAGCCATGAAGAAAAAGGTAAGAACTGAAAGGAGAATCCTTTGCAGTTGGGTTTTCCTTCCCCATCTGCATTTGCTAACATCGTTATGTGTTTGCGTCTGTACCTCGGCGTGTTCTTTGGCTGTCAGGTGCCTCTTAAGACTCAGTCAGCAGATGCATCCTTTGCTTAAAGTGCTGGAAATTAAAATTGGGTTTGAGTTTATTTGCTGGCATGAGCGGTAGGGCAGGCTCGCTGCAGAGCCATCCACGATAACTGCTGTGTGAGTGTTTCTGGTGCGTGTTGCAAAACCCTGTGCTCATTGCGTACCTCCCGCAGCGTGAGGGAAGAGGATATGATCTAACCCGCTTCGCTGGCCTGTGGGGAGACCCTTCTGATGTGCTACAGAAACTAGTGTGGGGAGCCCGTCATTCACTGAGGGCTCCTGGGAGGATGAAACTTAACACACGGGGAAGGAGTAGCACTTTTACTGAGAGTCGGGGGGGCAGAGGGGTGGGTGTATTCCAGCAGTAAGCATATTCAAAGCCGTTAAAGCGGCTGTGTAGAGAATATACGGCTGTCTTTCCGTGATGTGCTAGGATTGGGTTTCCTGGCTGGCCCTACGTGCTGGTGTCTGACCCCTTTGAAAGGCCTCCGCAGTCTAAAACTTGGGAGTTGGGTTCACCTATAGGCTGCCTTGGGCTGCGCCTTGGAGCCGTATTGAGTTTCTGCATGTGCTTTTTCAGCAGTGATCTGAAATAAGAGATGTTGATGTTCTCTCTTTCTGCTCTGTGTGTAGCTCAGGGGAGAAGACAGCATGGCTTTCTGGGGGTTTGCTCCAGAAAGGCTGGTAGGTGTGACCTGACCAGCCTGCCTCTCTGAGGAAAAGAAAGCCCTTGTTACCAAATCATCGAGGCGTGCGGTCAGCTCCTTTTTGGAAAGGGCGCTCGCCTGCCTGTGAAACGTTGCGGTCGCTCTCAGAAGGGTAACTTGTGCAAACAGGATGGTGCGATTCTGCCTCTCCTGTTTTGCCCTGAGAGTCTGGCAGCTGTTGCCGTGCAGTTGCGGAGCGAGGTTGGGAATCGAGCGAGCGCCTTCCCAGCTAGCGTTTAGCACTGGTGCGGGCTGGGCAGGCAGACTCGGGCCGGTTGCGCTCTCGTTAAACCTATCCTTGATGATAGATTTTTCAGAGCTGTTGCCAAAGGCTGAATTTGACTTTGTAACTGGAACTTGTTTAACAGCTGGTTTTGTGAGCAAGTCTGTGTTGGCTGTCACCGTTGGGGTTTTTAATTTTTATTTTTAGATCACAATGTAGAGTCTTGCCCTGTGTGACTGTATCCCCTCTTCCCCTGCCCCCCAGTCATCCCCTAGTTTTTGGCTACCAGAGGTGCTACCTTTCCTTTGGCCTGATGATCTGCAGACAGGACTCTGGAGTCAGTTGTCTCCCCTACACGATAGCCTGGTGCACTTGAACTGGGCTGTCTCATCTGCTTTTAACTTTTTGCTGGTCTTCTGACACCTGAAACTTGAAATGTAACTTGTATTTCACTTCTGTCAGGGAAGAGAAAACAAGTCACGTTACGAGAAGGAAAAGAGTGAGATTAGGAGAGACGTAATGGGTGGAGAATACCAGTGCTGAGTGGGCAAGGGATTGTTTCCAGCCTGGTCTTAAAGGCTTGCGATAAAGCTGTTCTTTTGTCTTGGCAAAGTCCTCTGCTGTCATCAAAAACATCAAGCCTTCCCCAGTGGTGCCAGTGCGTTTGGAAGGTGTGCAGGTGCAAGGGGCCGGGGCAGCTTCGGGAGCAGCTCTCACTCTTCCCCGAGTGCTGGTTGTAAACTCCACGAGTCCTCTGCCAAGGGGAGTTGGGAAAAGGGGGTTCGGTGGACAGTGGCTGTGGGCTGGCTGCACTTCCTTCTGGGTGGTAGGCAGCCGGTTGAAGGAACAGGGGTGTGGTGCCTGGAAAGGCAGAGATTCCTGAGAGGGTGGGGGGCATAGTTCAAGAACGCAAACAAGATGGAAAGGTTTTCAGTCTGACCACGATTCAGTGACCGTGGGTAGCAAGGAGGTAAAGATGTCTGTCTCCTGCTTTCCCAGGCATGGTACTCTTCTTTGCCTCTCTCTTCTGATGCATTCACATCTGAAGTATGTTGGTCCTGTGTTTTGGTGGCTTTGGCAGGAAAATGTTAACCCTGAGGGAGCCGTGAAGGACCTGGTGCTCTGTGGTAGCTAATTCTTTCTTCTTTTTTTTTTTCTTCCAGGTGCTGGTGCCAGTGCGTTTGGAAGGTGTGCAGGTGCAAGGGGCCGGGGCAGCTTCGGGAGCAGCTCTCACTCTTCCCCGAGTGCTGGTTGTAAACTCCACGAGTCCTCTGCCAAGGGGAGTTGGGAAAAGGGGGTTCGGTGGACAGTGGCTGTGGGCTGGCTGCACTTCCTTCTGGGTGGTAGGCAGCCGGTTGAAGGAACAGGGGTGTGGTGCCTGGAAAGGCAGAGATTCCTGAGAGGGTGGGGGGCATAGTTCAAGAACGCAAACAAGATGGAAAGGTTTTCAGTCTGACCACGATTCAGTGACCGTGGGTAGCAAGGAGGTAAAGATGTCTGTCTCCTGCTTTCCCAGGCATGGTACTCTTCTTTGCCTCTCTCTTCTGATGCATTCACATCTGAAGTATGTTGGTCCTGTGTTTTGGTGGCTTTGGCAGGAAAATGTTAACCCTGAGGGAGCCGTGAAGGACCTGGTGCTCTGTGGTAGCTAATTCTTTCTTCTTTTTTTTTTCTTCCCAGGTGCTGCTGATGGGTAAAAGTGGGTCTGGGAAGACCAGCATGAGGTCCATTATCTTTGCAAACTACATCGCCAGGGACACACGGCGCCTGGGTGCCACAAGTAAGACTTCGCTTGTTTGAACTGCAAATTCTCAGGGCTCAACCCCCCTCCATTAAAGGGGTGAGGCTGTTCCCTCCAGCAATCCCTGCCTCTCCTCTGCTCCGGAGTAGGTGGGTGTCTGCTGATCCTCCCAGCTGCCACACCTCACAGGGAACTTCACTCCTGAGCTCAGCTGAGGGCAGGTAGGAAGCTGGAATGAAAGGGAAGGCAGCGCTGGGTTCAGTTTTGCTGCTTTATTGTTGAACTTTTACCCTTACCTCTTTTTTTTGATCAGGAGGCAGCCTGTGCTGCTGCTACACCTATTATTGGAGGAGTGTTCAGAGCCTCCTCATGGTCCTCCTTGTTGGTGAAGCTTTCCTGTCATTAGCCAGCTGATCACTAGCGTGGCTGGAGACGCAGTGATCTTGCTGTGCACCTGTGGTTTTGGTGGGATGATGCACTAGGCTTAATTAGTGTCTTCTGCCTCTTTTTTTTTTTTTCTTCCCCCTCCAAAGCCACTGATCTGATTCCTCTGAAACAGGGTATGAATTATCAGGATCTAACATTCCTCGCTGGGAAGCGCCTGTGAGGACGTAATGTCACGGATTGGTGTACGTTTCCTCTTTGCCGTAAATTTGGCCTGTTCATAAAGTTTACATTCTTTGTGTTACTGATTTATTTTTAAGGCTTGCTTAAGGCCTTGCAGAGTGTGCTGGAACTAATGTCATTCTTAAAATATCACAAAGATCACAGAACGTGTTAAAGGGGAACCACCTGCTGTGCTTCTCAGGAAAATAGTGTCCTGGGTAGAGAGTAGGAAGGCTTGAATTACTCTGGGAACTGTCTTTTTCCTTAGTGCCTTCAGCTACAGATTTACATACAGCAATGTTGTTTAGATGGGATTTTACAAATTGTGGGCTGTGTTGTGAAGAATGGCATTTTTGGCTGCCCGAGGAGGTAGCTCTGATCTGGGTGTGTGGTACAGTCGGTAAACTCCTGTTGTCTCTTTCCAGTTGATGTGGAGCACTCCCATGTTAGATTTCTAGGAAACCTGGTATTAAACCTCTGGGACTGCGGAGGGTAGGTACTGTTTATTCTTTTGCTTTTGAAACCGTTGGGGGTTAGCTCTGGGGAATAAGGCTGGGGATGTAGCAAAACAGAGGTGGTCCTGCCCCGGAGGGACGAGTATGCTGCTTGTGAATGAAGGGAATAGAACAAGTGTTACGCATGCACTGTAAAACTGGCGAGACAGCTCTGGAAAGAATGGATGCCACATCTCAGGCTTGTGCGTGGAGGGGGTTGAAGATGTTGGCACAATTACGCTGTCCCTTGAGTTACCGCTACATGAAAGGAGCAGTGCGTAGGTCCACCCTTCCCTTGCTGGCTGCTTTCTTCCGCTGGCAAAAGGCCTGAGCCCCTCACCTGGACTTTCTCCTGAGGTGGTGGGAGTTGATGCTGGCTTCAGAATTGCTTATCACCAGCTTGATCCAAATGGGGTGTGTGCTGAGAAGCGATGCTGAAGGTTGACGGTGATCCTATGGCTCCTGGAAGCAGCTTTTTGAAGAACGCTTTCCCGTTGACAGAACCTCAGCAGAGCTGTCCGACTTTGCTGAGCTTCATCAGCTCTCACGTCCTCGTGCATTGTCTGAGCCATATTCAGTGAAAGTTAAAGGAGGTTTAAATCCTGTAATAAGAAGCTACACTGATGATTTTGGTTATATTTTAGCTTCTGCTGCTGGGGTTTTTTTATATGCAACTCTCCAAAAGCCAGTCTGGGAGCAGAAGCAACGTAGCTCCGTTTGCACAGGACAGTGAGCAGCCAGCTGTGACATGAAGGAAGCTTCAGCTTCCTGTGAGACTGGTGAGCAGATGCTCTTCGGGAGCATCCAACTTTGCTCCGTTGGAAATGCTTAGGGAGCCTTATGTCATGGGGAATTTAGCCACCTGTGGGGCTCTTGTCTAGACTCTTGTGATGGGGTCTCTAGCTCAAAATGCAAACCTTGCCTTTCTAGCAGGAGGTATTTTACACGTAGCACCTTTCCTGACGATGCTAAGCAAGACCTGGTTGCTCTAATGGGAGTCTCCTTGCTTTGTTGCTCTGCTCCTTCTCAGACAGGACACCTTTATGGAGAACTACTTCACCAGTCAGCGGGACAACATCTTCCGCAACGTAGAAGTCCTCATCTATGTCTTTGATGTAGAGAGCCGTGAACTGGAGAAGGACATGCACTACTACCAGTCATGCTTGGAGGCAATTCTTCAGAACTCTCCTGATGCAAAGATCTTTTGTCTAGTGCACAAGATGGACTTGGTGCAGGAGGATCAGCGGGATTTGGTGAGAAGCTGATAGTTGCCATAGAAATGCTTTCAAATAGAGCATCTTTTGACTGTGCTAATGCATTGCGATTTCATACTTCAAATACAGCCCCATCAGCACTGTTCCTAGAAGGGTTTCTCGGATGTTAAGAATTGTCAAAGCCCTCTAAGCTTTTTCTGCCTCTTCTAAATTGTGTGTCATCGCTATCTGTTGCATATAATCTAGTGGAGAATGGAACTAATGATTTTTAGTGACAACTACTCTAAGCCTTTTCTTGTATAACACTGATTCTGGTACTTTCACTAGACCTTGGCTCCAGAAGGGAGGTAGAACTGAAAGGAAGGTAGAACTAAAAGAAATCCAGCGATCTTAAGCTTGCTGCTCACCATTTGGATGACTTTGAGGATGGTGGTGGTGGCAGTGACGGTTGGTTTCTCTTTAGCTGTTGCTTTCAGTCCAGCGTAGGCTCTGTTCTAAAGCATAACCAAAAAAAAAACAACAAAAGAGTTGAAACTTTCCCAGTTAACTAGAAGGTGGTTTCTGTCGGTTGATTCTGCTCTCTGTCAGTTTGGCCTGCCTGCCCAGAGATCACCTCTTAAGCACTCCTCTGCCCCAAGAGGCATCCTGCAAAGGCTGGGGATCAAGCTGTCAGAGATGTTTGGTGTTTTCTGTTGCTTTGAGAGCTTTTGAAAGGTTGCAGGGGGATTGGAAGATGTTGAGTTCCTACCAACCTTGATTTTTCAGCTTGGACTGAAAAGCAACCAACTCCTGATACCAAAAGAAAAATTAGCTTTGTGGGTTAGACAAGTACATCCCTGGCTGCTTGGCCACTCCCTGGCTTGCAGCGAGTTTGGAGGCCCCTTTAGGCTGTTGGCTTTTGTCTGAAGTAAGAAGTCTTATTAAAATTTCTTCTGATTCCTGGTGAGTATGTGCCTGGGCAGCTGCAAAGGAGGCCATGCGAGGTCCTGTGGCTGAAACCACACCCTGACCTCCCTGCATAGACAGACTTCTTCCACGTAGCAGGTTGGCTTCAGATCACTCATGCTGCCTGAGGGCGGCGATCCTTCTCTTCCAGTTTTAGTTCTGCCCTCCAGCTCAGTGCAGAAATAGCTCAAAGAGCTTGTTTGTAGGGTTGATTCAAGGAGGTATTCCTCGCTTCCATCTGCCTTCCCTCCAGACTGAAGGATGAGTCTAAAATCTTCTTGATGCTGTCCTGTCCAGATTTGGTTTGGGAGTAGTGGAAAAATGCTGGTTTTACATAGTTGTGCAGACTCTAGTGAGGCCCTGAAGTGAGGGGTAGATGGAAGAGGGGCCTTACTTCAGATATGCTTTCAATGTGTATCATCGCACACCCATCAAGATCTGTTTTAAGGTACCTGCTACTCAGAAGAACATGCAAATACTGGGCCAGATCACTCTCTCTTTAAATCTTACTGAAGCCATTGGTATCCCAGGACCCAAATGGTAAATGTTGGCCTACGCAGCATTTCATGGGGATCGGTTAATGTTCTGTCACGTTCCTAAAAACAGGAAGCTGAGGTGAAGGTGGTCGTCGTGTCTTCCCCTGCAAAGGCACGTTGCTGGCTGTCCTGCTGCTTTTTTAGCAGTTCTGTAGGAGCCTGGCATGAGGCTGTCTGGTCTTTGCTGTTCCCCCTTTTTGGTAACCATAACTTCTAAGGGCAGAGTATGGTGTGAGAAGAGAAGACTGTATAAGTACATGCCTCAGAGCTGCTCATATTGATGAGCCTCGAGTGCTTTCTTCCTATCCTGTTCTCGGTGACGGAGCTTTTTGCCTGTGACCAGGGACTTGTCAAAATCTAGGTCCTCAGAGACACTCGTGCGTGTCCGCTTCCATTCCCACTCCACAACACTCATAGTTATTGCAGCTTTGAGTCCCGGTCAGATCTATCGCAAGACAGCCATGGTCTGCTTGTCCCTGCTGCTCCAGTGGAAGGGGTTTCTGCCAGCCTGTCCTGGCCAGCGTGCTCTGCTGTTGTCTTTTCTCCAGTGCTGTAGGTACTTGAGATTTGTTTGAAATGCATGCTGTAAATGCAGTACAGCAACCACACCAAAGGCAGAAATATTTACACTCAACTGCTAATCTTTTTTTTTATTTCCCAGATTTTTAAAGAACGTGAGGAAGATTTGAAGCGCCTTTCCCGTCCGTTGGAATGTGTTTGTTTTAGAACTTCCATCTGGGATGAAACACTTTACAAGGTTTGTACAGCTTCCTCTCCATATCTGGCTTCCCCCCTCCCACTTGAAAACAAGAGCATGAGGAAGGCGAGTGGTTAGTTGCTACTGGTTTTGTTAGTGACTGGCCGTTTTTAGTTCTGCAGCAACTACTTCTGGAGGTTAGCTGTTGTAAATGGCATCAGAGCATCCTGGTTTTAATTAGAAAAAGTTGGAGTCATGGTGTCAGTATGTTAATACTGCTTAAACGCTTTGCCTGGCTACTTTTGAAAGAGCTTCTGCATCTTTCAGTCGTGTTTATCCAGCATGGAATTGTTTCCTGTGTTTCTCTGCAGCACTGTTAAAACACGAGCATTTACCCTTCTGGGAATTTGCTTTGCTTTCAGGAGGGGATGGGTTTTTTTGCTATCAGTCTGTCTTGACTGCAGTGTCAGAGGTCTTCCAGGTGTGGGAGCGGTGAGTGCTGCCTGGGCTACACTGGTAGCAAATGATGGTTATAATTGTTGGCTCATGCTAACAAGCAGTGGTGGTAGCGTAGTGGCTGGGTTGCTTGTCTGAAGGTGAGGACCGTGTGGCTCTTTCTCTTGACTCCAGTGGGACTTCGGATGGCAGATTTCACCATCCTGGCAAATCCATTCAAAGCCGTAGCAAATTCCCCTGCCTTCAGTGTCTGATGTGTTTGACTGAGGCTGATACAGTACTGTATGCCAGACATCACTCTTCACAAAGCACGTACCCGGCTCCCTCTAGAAATCAGCCTTCCTAAGCAGTGGCATACCCTGTCTTCCTGCAGGCGTCCCTAACGTTCATCAGTTATGCTGGTGACTCTATTTGAGCGACTTATATGGAGGCAGACCTGTGCTATTCTAGACACAGCCCTGCCAGAGCTCTTCAGAGCTCGTGCCCTTGGCTTGGGCTTTTAACTTTGTGTTTGGCAGGTGGGATGGTAGGAGTGTTTGGTAAATATCAGGTACTTGGTAGACAGGAGACACAAATATCCACCCTGACTCCTGGGGGAAGCGTGTGGTCAGGCACTGACACAAACCTGGGTCAGTAGGTAGGCAGTGAGGTGAAGCTGAGCTTAGAGGACCTGAGTATGAATGAGGACAGATGCCTGTTACGGCATCCCTGCTCCCTTCTGGGCTTGTTCCTGACTCATTGGGCTGGATCAGAGCTTTCTGTTTGGATCAGTGACGAGCTGCCAAGCATCCATCTGCATGTTGACCTTGCTCAAGATTAAAAAAAACTCTGAAAACTTGAGCGGGTTTATCTGGGAGCAGTAGATAGAAGCATTGCCAGCTTAAAATTAGGATGATTTAAGCCTGTTTATAATAGTGTTCTAGAGTCTCTGTGACTGATGTGGAGGAGAACTTGACCTAGTGAAGAGTTTACTCGGGTCTGGGGTACCACTGGTGGTCTCCACTGTAGTAGAGAGACCTGGACACGGAGGTGGGAGAAGCTTCTCGGTCTTGCCTAGGCTATCAACACCCAGAACTGCAAATAATCAGGTTTTTAGCACATTGCATAACAAGAGGATGAGGTAGAGAAGTGCTAATGCAGCCCTTATGTTGTGTCCTTCTTTGTTGACAGGCTTGGTCCAGTATAGTCTACCAGCTGATCCCCAATGTCCAGCAGCTGGAAATGAACCTGAGGAACTTTGCTCAGATCATCGAGGCAGATGAAGTGCTTCTGTTTGAGAGAGCCACTTTCCTGGTGAATACAGCAGCTCTGCCCTTCGGGTTCCTCTGCCCAGCCTAGGACGGAGTTCCCTGGATGGAAAGGGCTGTTGTGGCAGTAGCCCAAAGAGAGGTGCCAGCGCCAGACGGCAGAATGCATTGATCCAGGCCTCGTGATGCTGAAAGTAGCTGACGTGACTCCATGGCTCACGGGACCTTCCCAAAATTTCCACTTCTAGCAGTTGAGCTGAGGGCTTGATCGGTATTTCCCTCTTCCAAGCTATGAGAGGGTTTCATATCCCCATTCGGTTGTCAGCTGTGGGACTTTTTTGAGAATTCCTTTCTGCACAGGGCAAGAACTTTCTTTAGCTTGAAATAAGCCTTTTCAGTTCCTCCTGGCCTGGCATTTTTAACTGGTCTTGATTTCTTCTTTTTTTTTTTTTTTGTCTGATGCTCTACAAACCCAGAGTATGGATAGAGGATCACAAGCGATTGGACTGGAATGGCTTTCAAAGTTACTGGCTGCACAGTAACTGTGCTTCCAATCTGTTGTCTCTGCAAGGTACAATGTGTTGGTTAAAATCACCGTTGCTGCTTGTCCGTCCATACTCTCGGTTTCCGGATTGGTCTCTTCAGACTTTGCACCAAAAGTCTTGCTGACCTGAAGGAACAGTTTTGAATTTTGTTGTGAGTGCTTTCCTTGATGGCCAAATGTCTGATTTTGAAATGATGGAGGGAATGTGGAAAAGGAGCCATTACTTTTCTCACTTCTTAAACTGTCAGAAGTAAACACCTGCCATTTCTGGCAAGTTCTGCTTTTTGGTACCTTTTGTAGATAATAAATAGTTCCACCTTGGTGGTATGTAACAGTACTTTCGTTATAAGTACCTTTTTTTTTTTTTACTGAAAAAGAATAATCTTTGCTACAAAAATTCGATGCTTATTTTCAGTGTAATGGTGACTTTTCAGAAAACTTTCTTCTCACTTTTTTCATATATTTAAACTCCCCCCAGGACTCCCTTCTCCTGAAGTGAAATCTTACTCTGAGATTGTATTCAAATCACAGTAACAGAAAAACCTATCTGGAAAGTTAAGGAACAAACTTGCATACAACGAAGGCTTTGCTATGAATGTAATCCTTGAATCTGGCTAAACCTGTACTTGTATGAATAACTGGGCAGGCTTAAAAAGTGGGAAGTACATGACAAATAAAATTTTTTTAATGGGCGAGGGGGGGGGGGGGGGGGAATCAAACCAAAAACTTAGTTCTCGTAAACCTGTTAAATGTGACTCCATAGGTAGAAAAGTAAGAGTTTAACATCCTTGCGCAAGGGCATCTGACGCTTCCAGTAGCAGTTGGTTTCATGACTCTTAAGAGCTTAAAGCACACAGCATAAGGCTTTTAAAATATTCCTTTTTGGTCTGCTGTGGGAACAACGATGATGTAACTACTTGATTGTGTGCCATTCCCCTTACGCAGTAAATGCAGTTCTTGGCCCGTTAGCTAATTTGGCTAAAGAGTAAAGGTCTGTAGGCTACCAGCCTTGTGAAGATGGTCGGGGAGAGGTAGCTGTGGATCACGCTGCAAGGGTTCCCAAAAACCTGTGATCCTCTGAATCTTTGCAGCCAGGCACTAAGGTCTGCACGTTGCTGCTGGATCGCTATGTGGGAGGAAGAGGAGGGGAACCGATCCGAATGCAGGCAGCTTAGCACAGTCTTGGTCTGACTCAGGTAACTGATGGAGAGAGAACTCCCTAGGAAACCAGCTGCCTTTGTTCTGCTTTCCTTAGGGAGGAACGGCTTGCTTTGGCTTTGAGAGCAGTGCTTGTGCATCCTACGTGTGGCAGAATGGGAAATTTCTCGGGTTCAGTCCTTGAGAATCTGCAGCACGATAGACTTAGGAAGGAAAAGCTATTCCAGCATTTGTCAAGTGTCTGTTTCCCCTACCTGAGGTGATGGTCTTGCATTTTTTTTTCCCCTCTCCTTGCACTTTCTTTGAATCAAGACTTAAATTGCTGCTAAGTTGGAGTATTCAGACCTCAAATGGACAATAGTGTCTCTTGCATATCTTACATACTTGCATCTGGGCTTGTGAAAGGCTTCCTGGTGATTGTATTACTGAGTCTTGTTTTACCATGAAAGCACCACAGGTGGTGTTGCAAATAGTTTCCAAGATCCAATCAGCAAAAGGCAAAGGGAATCCCTGTCCTGGTCACCACCCGTTTCCCATAATCGCTGTTGAGCCTGAGAAACCTGCGCTAAAATAAATTACTAACTAACTCCGCACTCTCTCTCTTTCTGCCTTCCAGGTCATTTCTCACTATCAGTGCAAAGAACAGCGGGATGTCCACAGATTTGAGAAAATCAGCAACATTATTAAACAATTCAAGCTAAGTTGCAGGTGAGCTGGTTTTAGGTGGGGAAGACACCTCAGCAGGTATTTCGGCTTCATCCAGAAACACGAAGGCTCTCCAAATTAATAGTAGCTCTGTGACTCCTCAGCAAGCTGAGATGCCGTAGTTAAATTGCACCATGCTTAAACACAACTGAGTTAATTGTTACCTTTTGTAACTTCTTCCTTTGCTGATGGTTGAAAGAGGTTTATTTTGAAACAACTGTTTTCTTCTAGGCCTCATTCTCCTGGGCAAGGTAGGGAAGTTCCAGGACTGAGCTGATAAATTAGTGACAGTCAACAGTGCTGCGGAAAGTCGGGTGGAGAGCTTTGCTTCAGACCCTGTACCACAATGCTGGTTTGGGAGGAAGGGGCTTGCAGACACTGTTTGTCCATATTTCGAATGGAAAAGTGGAAAGCCTGCTTTGGAGTGGCTTGGCTTTTGAACAGTCTCCAGGCTCTGCAACCTGTTGGTAATATCTGCAAGCGTTTGGAGCCCGAATGGATGGAGAAGTGGCTGCATGGTTTACAGAGCTGTCTCCAGATATTTCAGTTTTATACTTATTTCTCCTGGTTATTCACAGAGTGTTAAACTGTCCTTCTAAATGACTGAGCTGTTACAACCGTGCGGCAAGTGACGTTGACTGCTTGGGCACGGCAGACTCAAGTCAGTCAGTGGGGTTGCATATCTTGAGTTACCTTCACCGTTCAGTGCGCAGATCATTTTATATTGTTCTCATTTAGCCTAAAGCTAAAGAGTTTTTTCTTTTAAAAAAAACCAACACAAAACACAAAACCAACCAAACTTGTAGTTGCACCTGGTGTTGCTTGCCAAGTGAGGACTCAAATACTTCTTTGTTACCAACAACTCAAAGGGATGTTGGCTATGTGGGCGCAAAAGCTGTTTGAGCAATGTTACAGTAATAGTTCACTTACTCTTTTTTTTTTTTTCCTTTCTTTTTTTTCCTCCCATCTCATGTGTTGGCTATGTGGGCGCAAAAGCTTTTTGAGCAATGTTACAGTAATAGTTCACTTACTCTTTTTTTTTTTCCTTTCCTGTTTGAGCAATGTTACAGTAATAGTTCATTTACTCTTTTTTTTTTCTTTCTTTTTTTTTCCTCCCATCTTAGTAAGCTGGCAGCTTCTTTCCAGAGCATGGAGGTCAGGAACTCTAACTTTGCTGCTTTCATTGACATCTTTACGTCAAATACATATGTGATGGTGGTTATGTCAGACCCTTCAATACGTAAGTTGAAGCAAAGATAAGCCTCTGGCCTGTTTTTGTTTGCAGGGACAAAAAGCCGAATGAGTCTAGTTTAAACTGCATTTCTCTCGGAAAATGACAAAACACCGGGCAAAGCAGTAAAACTGATCGTAATTAAAAGATGGAGAGGGATCCACTCTCCTGCTGGTTTGCCCTGCCTGAGCGGAGGGTGGGGGAGGGTGGTTAAAAAGTGACTGACTTTGCAGAAGGCAAGAGACGTGTGCCTCTGGCAGCTGAGCTATTTGTTGCTGTCGAGTGGAGGATCGTAGCAGTGGTGGGGAACCACTATAACAGATGTGACCTCATTTAGTAGGTTATGTCTAATAACCTATTTTGGGCTGTTCTGATCTGGCAGCCCCAGTGATTTTTGGAGAGGAAGCAGAGATGGGTCATACTTGAGTTTTTGCTCTCGCTGCCTGAACTGTCTTGGTGGGCAAGGACTCTAATTATAGTAGCATCTATTTGTCTTAAAGCAGAAACTGCAGCCAGCAGTGCCAGGCAGCGTGGCTTACAGGCACACTTACAGGCACAGTGTGGCTGTTTAACTGTTTACACAACTCAAATGGAAACTGCTTCTGTTAGGATTTGGGGTGCCTAAGAGACACTGTCCAGGACAGCCTTGTGGCTTACAGTGTTGATGCTTTCTGTCCTCCTCTTTTCGAGTGGTTTACTGAATTAGGGAAAAACCTGTGTAAACCCCGGGACTGAATTACCAGCTGTGATATTACTGTGCTTGAGGAGCAGCAAATGAGCAGCTGTGGTGACTTGTGTAGCTATCCCCGTGAGCAAACTGCTTGACTGCGGTTCACTCTGACTCTTCCTCGGCGTTGGCACTGGGATCAGCAAACCTTCCAGCATTAAATTGCGCACAGCTAGGGAGCAGAGAGCTTGAAGTGAGAGAGCTTGCTGATGGGGACGTTGCTTTTAGGCAGCACTTAACTTCTGAGGACGTGGTTACTTGCATCTCTTTTAACTTTTTTTTTTTTTAATCTCCCCTGCCCCTTTTCCGTCCTAGCTTCTGCGGCTACGCTGATCAACATCCGCAATGCCAGAAAACACTTTGAGAAGCTGGAGAGAGTGGATGGACCAAAGCACAGCCTGCTCATGCGCTGAACGTTGGCCAAGGCACATGGTCTTTGGGGGGAGAAAAAATGAATTGGAACTACTTATTTTTAGGAGAATCTAACAATGTTGATGTCTTTGTTGGGCTTTGAAATGAGTGTGCTGCTTTATTTTTTCTCCTTTTAACGTTGGACACTAGTCACTCGGAGGATGTCTGGATACACTGCGGACCTTCAAAAGAGACTTCCCTGGCGTATGTGGGGTTGGGAAGAAGTAAGGACAGGTGATGTGCACGTGGTCTCATACTCCCGGTTGTCATAGTGGCACATGGCAGAGCCGTTTTGGATGTTTTGCTCCCGGGTGATCATATAAGTCACAGGAATGGAGTATTTACTGTTTTATTGGTTGGTTGCTAGAATACGTTTATAAATTTCTCCTTGTCTTCAGTCATGAAAATAAATTTTTGCTACCAGGGATTTCAGATCCTAGAGCTTTGGAAAGTGGGTTTTCTTTCTTCTAAAACCTAGGGCAGCTTTGGCAAGCAGATGTGTAACAGCTGCATTTCTCCTGTCACGTTGCTGGGGGGGTGTTGACTGAAGGCCATTCCAGAGTTTCATTTAAGATAATATTTTATTTTTTTTTTTCTCCCCCCACATGGAGGCAAAACTCGCTCAGCAGGTGAAGCAGCCAGGCTGGCGTTGGCCTCTTTACACTCGCCAAAGCGATGGAAAGATCTCGGTAAATAAAAGGGGCCAAAGACCCTAACTGACCAAGCAGCACGATAGTCCTGGCGCGCCTGGTCTTCGTCCTGGTGAGCCAAGAGGGGCCGGCGTGGGCACGGAGGAGCCCTGGGACGTGGTTGTTGTGGGTGGTGTGTGCATGAGCTATATTAGCTATGTTTGCGACGAGCCAGTTGGACAGTGTTTGGCACCGATGTTACTTGATGTTGCTGTCTATTTTTTAATGAATTTTTTGCGTGCATTTCCATTAAACATAGGAACAAAAGCACTGTGAGTTAGGGGAATCTCTGGCTTGCTGGGTGGGAGCTGATGCTTGTCAGCATCTCTCTCCCTCTTTTCTCTCTTGCTGCATCAAATTACCATATAAAAAAGGGTGTGGTGACTCCGAGCCTGGCTCTCCGCTTTGTATTCTCAAACTCATGCTCTCCCCCTGTATCCTTGCCCACACACGCACTGGGGGAGGAAAAAAGTCTGATGGGGCGAGTCTGTTGTGTGAGAACGGGGAGCTAAAGGACACATCTCAGCTGGGGAGCTGAGGATGGGCTCCGCACAAAATCTCCCATCGATTCTCGATCTTTATGGTATTAAACACCCACGTCTCAGACCGCCTACTCAGCAGATTTTTTTGGTGTTCTGTCAGGCTGGGTGTGTTTTCAATGAGAATCATCAAGTCGGCATACCTGCGGGAGAGGAACTTGCCGAGATTCCTGTTAACAATTCGGGTGCCTGAGTTTCTGGAGAACTTGTGAACGGGCTGGAGGTGCAGTGGAGGGTTTCCGTTTGTCTTCAGTGCTTGCAAGTGTGGAATACGGTGCCGGTCCTGGAGTGGGAACGGCAAATCTCGCCCACAGTCGCTTTTGCCTGATGTCGGGCTGGAGCAAGCCGAAACACGACTACGGTTTCCTCTTGCGGATGCTGCCCCACCGCTTGGACAAGGTCAGTCCCTGCTTTCGCTCCGGTCGGTGGAGAAACTTCACGGCTTTCTGCACTCAAACCCTGCCCTCAGCGCTGTTCAGCGGAGCAAGAGGACGAGTCGTGGCCGATCCGTATGTTGTCGGAGCCTCGGGAACATCACCTCCCAGGGATTACCGGGAAGGGCCCCGCTTGCAGGAGACGGGCAGCTGTCATGGCTTCAGGAGAGCAGAAGATGGCTTATGGCCGCAATTCCAGCGCAGATTGAAGCACCTTCTGCCAGGAGTACGTTTTCATAGCAGGCAGCTGTCCCTGCCAGAGACGGAGGGAAGGACAGTGGGAAATGCTGCCTTATTTCCATGGTTACAAGGAGTTGCCGTTGGGTTTCCTTAGGGGATAAACTGTTCAGCGTGTGAAAGTGGGATAATGTTAAGGGGGGGAAGTGTGGGGTGGGGAAGCAGGTAACAAACTGCTGTGAAGGAAGAGCGGTCCGATAGCTGATGGGGAGCCAAACCCAGGGTGCAGGTACCCTGGCTTGCTGAAGCCCCTCCGGGGCCAGCGGTACGATGGTGGTAGCTAAAGTTCTGCTGTTCTCTCTTCCTGCAAATCTGTTTTCCTAAAGTATACGTATTTTGGGGGTTCTTTTGAAATCAACACTTTCCTCTTGCTGTCTGGCAGGGATGCCGCTGGCGCTGCTCTGTCAAGCGACCATCCGCAGCGTGGATGAAAATACGCGGGTGGCTTTATTTCAAGGCAACTGCCTTACCTTTTTCGGCAGTACGGTGTTGTGTTTTGTTTGTCTCTCTCCCAAAAGCGAACCTCGGGGCCTTTTTTGGAGCCCAGGGTCGGTCGCTGCCAAGAGAGGCCGGTGTGCAGCTGTGCCACGCAGGGTCCTTCCAGCGACCAGCCACGCTCCCCTGGCATCGCCGAGCAGCGAGGCTCGGTGGATCAGGCTCCAGCACCCTCACCCTACCTTCTGGAAGACTCTTCCCCCGTACTCCGGCAGCTCTTGTGATCGAAAACAAAAATGAAGTTGATGCCTGCTCCACATGTTGCTCTTACAAATGTACTTGCACACAAGTCTGGCCCTAAAGAGCCAAACCCTACATTCTCCATGAGATTGCAGAGGTCCCTCCTTTTTCTTCAGGACTCGACCTTGGAACTAGTAGAAACTTCATGCCAGCTGTCATTAAGATACTGAATAAATGCCCCGTCCCGTGGGTGACGTGGATTCTGCAGGGTGACTTCAAGTTCCCCGACAATAGCCTTGCTCTGCTTAACTGTGGTTTGTAGAGGCACCTCATGAGCAGCGCCTGCACCATCCCTAAGGGCCTGGAGTTCAGCAGATCTTGCGTCCGAATCGCTTTCAGCCTCTGTGACCCCCCTGGGGACTAGCTTTTGGCCAGATGAGGCATCTTCCCCATATGTGAGATGGGGAAGGGATAATTCTGGGTGGTTAAGATCGTATGGTGCTGTATCTCAAACAGTTGCGGCTTGGCACAGAATTACGTAGGCAAGGCCCCATCTCCCTGTCCGTTATCCTGCTCCAGGCAGGTCCGGGTCGATAGCTCGGGGACTGACCTAGCTGAGACTCGAGCATCTCCAAGGATGGGGCTTCCTATCCAAGCGCCCTGTTCCGTTGCGTGATCACCCTCGTGATTTTAAAATTATTAATAAAAATCAGTGTATCGGAGCTTTCCATGTCACAACTTGAGCCGTTGCCTCTTGTCCTATCGCCACCCGTCTCCACGAAGAGCCTGGCCCTTTCCTGGCTTACCTCCTGGTAAGCGCTCGCAGGCAGTGGCGAGAGCCCCTGCGCTGACCCAGTGCCCTCGGCCTCGCCCTGTACCTCCTGCACATGCCCCAGTATCTCCATGCCTGCTTTTTCTGCGCTAGGGAGCCCCAAACTAGACACGGGGTCCAGCTGTGGTCTCAAAAGTGCTGAAGAGAGAGGAATAGTCGCCTCCTCCGTAACCGGTGACCACTGGGACATCTAATGCTCATCACAACCCTTTGAATCCAATACTCCCTTCAGTTTTCCACCTTAGCGTCCGTTTTTCCGTACGTTTCTCAAGACCGTGTTGATGTTTGGGGTTGCTCAAGCGTTCAGCACATCGAGAGCAAAGTAGTATGCTCGTAGTCGGGCTGGAAGGGGTAGAGACCCGCACCTGGAAGGATGCAACTGAGCCCACCCGAAGCATTTGATCAAACCACGGCTGCAAGAAGCGGGCGCCAGCGCTGTGGCCGTGACGGAGGGACTCTGCTCCCTCGGCAGAGCGGTGGGAACGGGCCGTCTCCCTGCGGAGCCAAAGCCATTCGCGTAAACGGCTCGGTACAGTTGGACCTCAAGATGCCAACGGTGGTGGATCAGGCTCATCGGGGAGGAGAGAGGCAGGATGGTGCGTTGCCAAGATCCTGCGTAATCCTGCGTTGCCAGGATTACTTTGTGCCATCGACGATCGCATCTGTGGTTAACCTTGAAAGCAGAGGCACGGAGCTGCTGCGCTCGGTTTGATGACTGAATTGGAGGGATCTGGTCTTATTCGACATACAGCTTCTCACCTCGGGGTGGGGTGAAGAGCAAAACACACCCGTTTCTGGAGCGCTTTGTTTTTTTGTCTGCTCCCGGGGTGGGCAAGAACAACGTGCACCGTTTCTGTAGCTGGGCGGGTGTTTCTGGCCCGTTTTCTGCTGCATGAAAGACTTGAGGGCTGCTGGTGGCCTTCGGCACCCGTCAGCACGTCCATCACACCTTCTCGCCTGTTCTTTTGCTTTTCCTGCTTTGCGGCCAGGCCTCTTCTTTCCTGGTGGGTCGCGGAGTGTGGTGTTAAAGCATCAAGACGGGCTCAGCAGCAGGGGGCCATGTCCCTCACCTTCAGCCCGGCCCCGGCGGCGGTAGCCGTCCCCATGGACCTGGGTTCGGTCTTGATGCCGAAACCAACGGTGCTGCTTCCCAGAGCCAAGAGGCCGGCGGTGCTGGACCTTCCCCTTGGGGCTTAATGTGCCCGTCGCTGCGGCAAAGCTCGAGGGACCACTTGGAGCACGGACACGCGTGGCCCCTTTCCCCGGGGGGGCTGTCCCCCTCCTTCCCTCCTCTGCTAAGAGAACTGCGCGTGCACCTCCCCTGCTTCCTCCGGCCACGCTCTGGCCCGGGACGCCTTGCCGGAGCTGGGGCTGGCACAGATGAAGACTTTGGCTCTTCTCAAGGCAGAGAAACGATTTTTGGATCCAAATCCAACGCCCTTCCTCTTAGCCAAAGAAAAGCACGAGCCGGTGCCCCGCGTCTCGCGGGTGCAGCAAAAGCGCGAGTTCGTTTTGCTGCCTTTTTATTCAACCGCCTGTGGAAACTTGGCGGGAGAGCGAGGAGAGGGGTCGACCCCAGCCCTTCCTGCCCCAGTTCCAGCCTGGGGGCAGAGCTGCCGGAGGAGGCACCGATGCTGCAGGGCCGGGACCCCCCGGGAGCTGCAGAGCCCCCCCAGCACCAGCACGACCCCCTGCCCGGGGCTCCTTGTCCGACCCCTCCTGCCTGAAGTCGTCCTCCAAGATGCGGAGCTGCCAGGGGGAGCGGGAGGGGATGCACCCCGGCCCCCCGCTCCCCCGACCGCCGGCAGGCAGCTGGCTGCCCCCCACCCCCG
>NW_008794630.1:988222-988532 GCF_000699145.1 Aptenodytes forsteri | reverse complement strand
GCCCGGCGGCGCGCCGGGAGGGGGCAGCGTCGGCGGGGAGCACCCGGCCTCGTGCCCGCTGTCCCCAGCGCGTCCCACCCCGTGCACCCCACGGGGACGCTGGTGGCGGTGCCCTCTGCACGGGGCGGATTTGCCGGAGGGTTTCAGCTCAGAGGGGTGTGGCAGGGGAATGGGGCTGGGTAGGCTGCAGATGGGGCACGGGGAGCCCAAACCAGGGGGGACGGGACCGCTGCACCCCCAAAAGGGCAGAGGAGAGACGCTGCCGGGGCCGGACCTGGGCCCCTCTGCGGCAGGGTGGGGGGGAGGGATA
>NW_008794630.1:978056-980202 GCF_000699145.1 Aptenodytes forsteri | reverse complement strand
TCCCCGTCGTCTACACCACCATGCCCCCCGATGGCGTCACCGCCATCACCGTACCCCTCATCGGGGGGGACGGCAAGAACGCTGGGTCCGGTAAGGGCATGTGGAGGGGAAACCCTGAAATTTGGGGGGTGGGGGGGTCCCCTGGAGGGGATCAGATTTTTCCACCCTGGGGTGTCATCTCCACCCACCTAACATCTGCCTCCCGATATCTGCCACCTTCACCCAAAGGATGGGTTCCCAAAAGTCCCCCTGAGCTCCCCCAGGGCCCTCAGCCCCAGCCTGTGCCCCCCAGGGGACACGGGAAGGGCAGGAGATACTCTGGGCATGGCGCTGCCTGCCCTGCCTGCCTGCCACCCATCCTGCTGCCAGGGGCTCTGGTTTCAGTTCAGCTGCCCTCCTCCCGCCCCCCGTACCCCCCCCCTGCCCTTCCCCAGGACATTCCCAGCTTCCCACCTTATCCGAGCTGGGGGGCCTGCATCTCCCCTCCTCTGGGCAGGAGCAGGCAGCCGAAAGGGGTGCCCCCCATGTCATGCCCCCCCCATATCTCTGTGGGGGGCGCATATCTGTTCTCTGCTCACGAGCCTCACCCCCTCCCTCCTTGTTTCTCAATAGCTTTTCTTTCCCGCCCCCCACCAGTGAAAATTGACCCGGGCTCCATGTACCCCATGGACATGAACAGCGACAGCGAGGACAGCGCCTCCGAGAGCGGCCCAGCCCCTTTCCAGGACCTCCAGAGAGAGTGAGTCTCGCCATCTGTGTGTCCCCCTCCTTGTTGTCCCCCGCCGTGTCCCCGGGTGCCCCATGGGGTCCGTGGGCGCGGGGGCCGTGCCCTCCATCCCTCCCTCCTCCCGGCAGGCCGGCGGCACGGGGACAGCGAGCCGATTCCCCCGACCTGAAGAAGCGGCGCATCCACCAGTGCGACTTTGAAGGCTGCAATAAGGTCTACACCAAAAGCTCCCACCTCAAAGCTCACCGGCGGATACACACGGGTAGGGGCCAGCGCCGCACACCCCCCTGTCCGGGAGGGTCAGGATCAGTGCCCCCGGCTCCTAATGGGCTGGGGGGCGATGGCGGTCCGTCCCTGGGCTCGGGGGTGGGTCTTTGGGGGAGCTGGCACCCTGTGTTAGAGAGTGGGGAGGTCGTTTGGGGTCTCGGGGTGGCCCTTTGAGGGCGCTGGCACCCTGTGTCAAGGCTGGGGGGTGCCCTTTGTGGATGGGGGGCACTTTGGGGATGCTGGCACCCTCTGCCAGGGTTTGGGGCGGCCCCCTTTGGGGGGCACTTGGGCTCTGTGCTGGCCCTTTGGGGGTGCTGGTACCCAAGGCCATGCCTCGGGGACCCTCCTGCGCCCCGCCCCCAGGTCTGGTTATGGGGCGCTCCCTTGGGTGGCCCTGCTGGGGCTCCCCCCTCCTCGCCAGCCCCCAGTGCCCTGGGGTCCCTCTGCCAGGGAGGGCTCCCGGTGCCCCTGTCGCGTGCTTGCACCCCCCTGGTCTGGCACCCCGGGGCCCCGCGGGACCCCAGGCTCTGCCGTGGGGTGCCGCTGCAGCAGGCCCTGGAGAGGACGGTGGGGTGCTGCCGCTACAGTCGCATGCCGCCCGTGGGAGGGTGCCAGAGGCAGAGGGCACCCCCTCCCACCCATGCACGGGGAGGGCCGTAGTGAACCCAGTGGGGTGCCCCTCGCTGTCCCCCGGGGCGTGACCGGGCAATGCTGCAGGCGGGGGGATGTGCACCCCAAAACACCGTCTCGGGTCTTGCTGACGGCGTGGGTGCGGTGCTGCGTTACGCCTAAAAGCAACACTCGTGCACCCGGTGGCGCCAATGGACCGCGCTGGGCGAGCGCCGAGGTGGGCGAGGGCTAGTGCAGAGAGGCGGAGGGGTTCGCGTGGCCGTGGTGATCCCGCTGCAGCCAAGAAACCCTGCCTTTTTTTTTCTGTAAGCGGGTGGTGGTGATTTTTGCAGTGCTGACCCCTTTCTGCTCCCCTCGTGCAGGCGAGAAGCCCTACAAATGCACCTGGGAAGGCTGCACCTGGAAGTTCGCCCGCTCCGACGAGCTGACCCGGCACTTCCGCAAGCACACGGGCATCAAGCCCTTCCGCTGCTCGGACTGTGACCGCAGCTTCTCCCGCTCCGACCACCTGGCCTTTCACAG
>NW_008794630.1:975772-976451 GCF_000699145.1 Aptenodytes forsteri | reverse complement strand
GGCTGCCCAGGGAAGCGGTTGAGTCACCATCCCTGGAGGTATTTAAAAGACCTGTAGATGTGGTGCTGAGGGACATGGTTCAGTGGTGGACTTGGCAGTGCTGGGTTAACGGTTGGACTCGATGATCTTAAGGGTCTTTTCCAACCTAAGTGATTCTGCGGTTTTGGCGAGGTCTCTGTGTGTGTGTGCATCCCTGTCCCGCTGCGGGTCCCTTCTCCCAAAGCCATGCTCACCAGCTGATTCAGCTTCTCCCAGGGCCGCACCCCCGTGTCCTTCCTTCACCCAGCATGGCCCCAAATCCTCCTGGGAAGCATTGGCCTAAAGAAGGCAAGAAACCCCAAAGGGGGAGGCTGTGAAAACCCTCGGGGTTTGGGGGCTGCTCTGTTCCTCTGAGGCTTTGGGGTCAGCACTGCTGGTGGCCCCGCGGGACCCCCGCAGCCGGGGACTCCATCTTGCCCCCCTGCTGTTTTCCAAGCCCCGGGGCAGGGGGTTGCGTTTCTCTTTTCCTTTTTGTTGTTAAAAAAACCCCCAACAACAAAACAACAAGCAATTTTAAACTCTTGAGCTGTGATATTTATACAAAACTGTTTGACGTTTTTTCTACACAGGAATAATATTGAAAGTGGATGAGTTTCCTCCGTGTGTGTCTTGCTTTGCCGCAGTGGCGGGGCAGGGAGAG
>NW_008794630.1:973283-973503 GCF_000699145.1 Aptenodytes forsteri | reverse complement strand
GGGTGTGTTGGCGGGGGCCCCGCGGGGTGATGGATGCTCGCTGGGGGCTGGGAGGAGGAGGAGGCTGAGGAGGGGGAGCCCAGACCTGCTGCAGCTCTGCGTGAACGTGCTCTGGGTTTTGCAATGTCCCCGTGCCGAGGAGCCGCTGCCGCCGGGCCCTGGCACCCGTAAATATTTACCCTGGTGACGGGGGGGGGCGGGTTGGGATGGGGGGGCCCGC
>NW_008794630.1:971863-973266 GCF_000699145.1 Aptenodytes forsteri | reverse complement strand
GGGGACGCCCCGCAATGTCTGGGGCGATGCTCTTGGACCCTGCCAAGCCAGCCCTGCCCTTGCACCACCGCCAAACAAGCCGCCAGCTGCCTGTCCCTCTGCCCGTCCGTCCGTCCGTCTGTCCTGCTTTGCCTCTGCCGCGTGTGGCCAGGGCCGGGCGGTTGGCTGGAGCGTGACAGCCCGAGTGTCATTATCGAGGCGAGGCAAACACTCTAGCCCCTGAGCAAACATCCCCCCTGCCGCGATCTGCTCGCCTCACCACTGCCGACGGATGAGCTCGGGAAGCCCTCGGAGCACCCCCACCCATGCTGGCACCCCTTCACGGGACCCCCGTGCTCCGTCCGTCTCCAATTTCACCCCCTTCATCCTTTCTTCTGCCTCTAGGAGACCTTTTGCGGCACTGGACCTCAGCACCCCCGGTCCCTTAGCAGGGCAGAGCCGTACGGGCAGATGAATTGTCGGTGTAGGCTGGGGTGGGCGGTGGGAAGGTGGGGTGAAGCCCCCAGCTCTTGGGAGGAGGCACAGAGTTGTGGGGTCGTGGGTGTGGGGGTCACACAGGGTCCTGTGTCAAACGTGTGTGGCAAAGGGACATCAGTCCTCTCTCCAGCGTGGGCATCGCCCTGCAGTGGAAGAAGGTGCTGAGATCCGGCCAAAAAGGCAGCAGGGTGCTAACCCCTCCCCAGGGGTTGATATCATCATCTCATGAGGTCCAGGCTCTGCTTCCTCCCAGCCTGCTCTCCTGTGTAAAGCCCTGAGGGTGCTAACTGGCCTTAATTGCTCTAAGCAGCCTCACCTGAGACCTCCACCCCACACCCATGGGCCCAGGAACCCATTTAAGCTCAGCCTGGGGCCTCCAGCTCCTCCCTGAGCTGTGTTGTAGCTGTCTCAGCACCAGCACAGCCATGGACACTGCTGGTTCCCCAGCTTGACCTCGGCCCTGTCTCATCCCTGCCAACCTGGGCCTGCTGGCTGGGTTGTCACTCCCATGGGAGCTGCTGGCCATCACTGTGCCCCACGCATGGGGCCGTGCATCTCGTGACCTCCACGGTGAGGCTGCAGGCAGCAGTTGGCAAAGCTTCTTGACCCTGAAGCCATCCAGGACCTGTTCTGGAGGCAGCAGGGCTGAATCTTGATGCTGTGACGCCCCCAGGTGACTTTGCCACGTGTCCGAGAGCCTCCAATACCTTCTTGATGTCCAACCAACACCATCAAGAAGTTCCCTTCAGCCTCTGCTTGTGCCCAGGCCAAGAGCAAGGTGAACCCCAGGAAAGTCTGTGCCACCCTTTCTTGGGGCGAGTGGTGCCTGAGCTTCAGCAAAGGGCCTCAGTGGCCCCAGGGCCACAAGACCCCGTGGCATGAGGGGGGCGTCCAACACCGTGTCCCCTGGGTGGATTCTCCAGTGT
>NW_008794630.1:963115-969941 GCF_000699145.1 Aptenodytes forsteri | reverse complement strand
GTAGGTAGCTTGGCTTTTCCCTCGGGGTTGGAGGGGTTTCCCTGTGCTGTTGGGGCAGGCCTGGGCTTTGCTACAGCTTTGCCGTTGCGAGGGGTTTCCCTGTGCTGTTGGGGCAGGCCTGGGCTTTGCTACAGCTCTTGCCGTTGCCTTTATTTTTTGGGCATCGCTCTTCCAGGTGGGGCTCGGGGAGGGCAGATAGTTAAAACCCCTCCGTATATATCATGTCTCCGTTGTTCTGGGTTTATTCATGCTTTGTGTGGGGCTGGTGAGATAGACCCTGTTGCAGGACCCCCAGGTCCATCTCTGCAGCCCGGGGCTGGAGCAGCTCGGGTGGGAGCACAGGGAAACCCCCCTTGTTGTTTTCCGGGTTTGGCAAAGGTCCAAGGCTGGGTTTCTGGGGGGAAGAAGGCAGATATCTTCCCCTTCCATCCACCCTGCCATTTATCCCGGGAACACAACTCAGCCCCAGGCCCTTCTGCTTCCTCACCGCCCCTCCTCCTCTCCCAGGAAAGCCTGGGGTAGCTGCTGAATTTCCCTGCCTGGGCGTGCGATACCTCCCTGTGCTCCAGCACCGCCCGGCTGGGGAGGCTGGGGGCCTCCTTGGGGCTCTTTCCCCATCACCCAGCTGCCCTTTTCCCCGGCCTCTCCTTATGTCACGGCCAGGCTCAGAATTTAGCAATCCTAAAATTGCTTCCCCCCCCGCCCCCACCATGAGCAATGGCTGCGTGGGGGATTGCAGCCTGCCGGGGGGTCCCCGCTTGGCTGGTGGCATCCCCACCTCCCTGGGACATGCAATGGCGTGGCGACGCCTTCGTCCCATGGGACGTGATGCTCATCCATCTCCTTGCTCCGGGGTCACCCGAGGTCCCCCCAGCCGTTTTCTTGGCCCCTTCCTGGTCCTGGCTTGCGCCAGGCAGGGGGTTGCCGGGGGCCTCTCCCGCCTGCCAGCCCAGCACTGCTCAGACTGGTTTAGCAAGTGGATGGGGCGGCCGCTTTTCCTTTGAAGGGCTCCCAGGAAGGATTCGATGGCTGGAAACCTCCCGAGGAGGAGAAAGGAAAAGACAAAAATAGGTGGTTTTGGGTTTCGGTGGGGGAGCAGGGAAGGCGAGGCGGTGGGTTGCTCCGGCAGCTTTGCAGACCTTTGTCTCCTGCTGGTGGTGAAAGGCAAGCGGGGGGGGTGTCCCCCTTCCCTGGCCAGTGTGTGTCTCCCACAAGGCTCCCGACCAGCACCGAGGCTGAACCAGGAGCTCCTGGCCCAAATCTGGCGTGGTCTTGCCCCAGGGAGGCAGATTCAGAGAAGACTTGGGGATGTCCACCATGGCGCAGCGAGAGGTGGGTGCTCCAGCCACTGCTTTGGGGGTGGATGGATGAGTTTGGGGGCTGCAGCAGGGTGAAAAAAAGCTGCTGCAGGAGGAAAGCAAGGCTCAGCGACACCCAGCCAGGGTCTGGCCCCCCCTTCCCCTGCCCCACGTGCCTGCCACCACCTCCTTGGTGGGACGTGCTGTGGCACCCCGGCCAGGGATGGGACCCCGGCCAGGGGTGTGACCAGGGCTGTGATGCTGGGCTGTCACCCATGCGGGGTGGCTCCTGGGGCTCCCTTGTGACCCAACCCAGTGGTGGCTGGTCCCCACCAACTGGTGAGGTCTGAGGATGGGTGCGAGCCCCTGGGGCTCAGCCAGCGCTGCTGGGGGTGCCTCTGGCTGCCAGCAGTGCCTGGGATGGTTTGGGAGGTGGGATGGTTTGGGAGGTGGGAGCTGAGATTTATTTCACAACCTGATCCAGATTTCCTCAAAGTTCAGAGCCTTTCCTGCCTTTTAGCTCAAAACTCTGTAACTCAGTCCAGGGCTTCACCTCCTGGCTCCTGCACCCTCTGCTCACTGGTGAGAGGAGGACCCGGGTGTCCTTCCTCACCATTCCCATGAACCCTGAGTGCTCGATCCCCATCCCCACCCAGTGCTGGGCAGGGGGATCAGGGTCTGGCTCCCCAGTTCTCCCGCACCAACCACCAGCAAGCCCCATCCCCTCCTTTGCATTGCAAAGAGGAGACTTCAGCTACCGCCCTTGGTTTGGGAGCCCCTTTCAGCTCCACCACGGACCCTCCTTCACCCCCTTCACAGGGTCTCCCTTCCCCAAACCCTCTTCAGCATCTCAGCGTCAGCTTTCCCCCGCAGAAGGGGGTTCTGTACCCAAGGAACGATGGGAGGAAAGTGGGCTGCGTAGCCGGGTCACGGGAGAACTGCCGTTATCGCTTGTACCTCGCTCGAGCAAGATATGCTGTCCTCAGTATTGCGTGGCATGTGGGGACAAAATGGGACCTTAGACCAGCGCTGGTCGGGGTACGCCTGGCTCCATGGGTGCAGCATGGTGGGGCCTCCTTGGAGGCTGTGGCGGGGGCATACAGAGCAAAGTGCCCGGTGGCATTGGTAGACTCAAGGTCATTTCCCTTCCCGCGGGGCCGGCGGCAGATAAGGGTGCTGTGGATGGCTTTGGCCATCCCTGAAACAAAAAGCTGCTCTGCCTTGGGAAATCGCTGCCAGGTCGATCACCACTGGGCAGGCACAGCCCGGCGTGCGCCCCGCTTCCAGGAGTGGGGTTCATCCGGCCCCGTTGCTGCAAGCCCACACTCTGGTGATGGGACGGAGAGAAAAGTAACTCTTTTGATTTATAAATTTTATCATCACTAGGTAAAATTCCAAAACTTCCCAGTTGGTAACCAAGAAAATATAAATATTTTCCTGAAAACTTTCTTTTATCTTTATTTATACTTACTCCCAGTGACATTGAATGATGAACAATATGATAGACCACTGCATGAAGATGAATAGGGTTTTTACACCCCACCACCAAATCATCCATGTAAGCAAAAATAAAAATATGGTCAAATTGCTTCCTATGATACTGAACAAGTAATGTTGATAATAAAGACAAGAGAAATGGGCTAAGGCCAATCCTCATAGGAATATTCCTAAAGCCCATGATTGTGGGGTGCAACAACAGTTTGTGGTTTTGTAACAGCAACAAGGTTTGCTGTTCGTACAACTCTGGGTTTTCTTGCAGCACTAATTTGAGATGCAATTCTCTGGACAATCTCCATCTAGTAGAGGGGGACATACAGGTATATAACCTTTATAATCCAGGTACCCCAACAGTAACAAAGTGACGAGCATTAGGATTAAAAGGAATATGATAAAAAGCTGCAGACACATCCAACGATGCCCAGGACATTCCTCGGGGCAATAACTGGGACAATGCCCTGAGGTTTGGGCAAGCAAGCTTAGGCCAGCACACTTTATGGGGTTTCCTTGAAAACAGAGAAGTCCACCACCCGTCTAGCTTCTGTAGTGTTTCTAGGACTTTTGGCCACAAGAAAGCAGCCCCCGTTAACCCTGATAACAATATGACCAGCCACGGGGACATTTCTGATTTTACTATGATAGGTGTACGTTCTATATGTGCAGACGCTCTCTCCTGTTGTGATACCGCTAGGGATGTCCCTGTGGCACTGCGGGATGCTGTTCCAGAGGCCAGTAGGGGTAAACCATTCCTGGATGTCACAACAGGCCTTACAAATTTGTTTTGTGACTGGAAACTCCTTGGGGGGGTGTGTGTGTTTTACCTTTACCCATGCCACATTTGCTCTGTTGATCGCTGCTTGTAATTCTTCCTCGTTTCTTGCATCTCCCATTTCTTGCTTCAGTTTCTGGAATGCTGCCGGATCCAGCACCTGTAAAGAATCTTGAGACCCCAGTCCCGCTTCTTCTGCCAGAGCACCCTGCTGGATTTGCATTAGCACATCCACCCTGTTCCCGGGCAATTCCCTACGGATGGGGGTGGTTGTCCCAGAAGTACTTGCGGTTGAGGTGGTGCTGGAGGATGTTCCTTCTTCTTTAGTCCAGTGAGGACCTTTGCTGCATCTTGTATCAGTTGGGTCCTTGCCCCAGTCAAGTCCAAGTTCATGGGATTTATCAGGTACCCATGATTCCCTGAGATACCATCTTCTGTCTTGTTCCCATTCCTGAGATGGAATCTCGGGAATAGTTCCTTCGTATCCTTGTTGATGTTGATACCAATTTTTTTCCGTTTGAAATTGAGGGGCTAATAGCCCTATTACGCCTCCCATCCGTAGGCGGTAAGCTACACTCCAAAGCGTAGAGTTTTCCCCAACGCTCCCAGGACTTATTACTGCCTTTTCTATAAAGAATACCTGACTCAAAAAGATTATCTAGGTAGTCAGCACACGTGACCAGATGAAGTAACGATGCCTCATATTTATTTTTGATGGCACAAAATAACGGCAAATAAGTTGCACTTCGTACATATAAGTGTGCAGGTAGCAGTAAGGACCACCTTCTACCTGGTGTGGCTGGTTTACAATTTTCTTCTAAGAAAGAAGGAGATTGAGGAATTTTCCAGTCCTTATTAAATTTTGATTCAGGATTGTGATATAGGCCTCCAAAGTCCTTAAGGATGTGTAAGGTGGGCTGATCACTTTTTGGGAGATGGAGATCTTCTGCGCAGGGAATTTGAACAACTGCTTCTTCTAGGAGATCTAGATGGAATTCTTGGTGATCTTCTCCTTGGTCTGTGACGGTGCTCAGGTCGGGATGAAAGAATGGGTGCATTCAGTGGTCTATATGCAGCAGGAGTTCTCATCCAGGTTCCATGGGATATTATAAATTCAATAACACAATTGTCCCCAAATTCTAAGCAAGATAAATGGAACCAAAATTGTCTCCTGAGCCTAATACCTAAATTTGCATCTGAATGTCGCATAAGTTCAGCAGCTAGACTTTCATCAGGTATTAACTCTAGTATTTTCTGCCCAAAGTTCTTATATTCATAATAACATACCAGAGCGTTCCTCAAGGCTGTACGATGAGGAGTGTGATCGTCTAGCTGCTTTCCAAGATGGGCTTCAGTTGTTGCTACCAACTCCTCCAAAGATGGAAAGATGGCACTGCAGAGCCAGCCCCACGCCTGCCTTTGCACGGTGCAACCCTGCTGCCTGTGCCCCTCGCACCCCGGGACCCCCGCCCTCAGCTGCGAGCATCCAGCTTTTGTTGCGTGGTGGGTTTCAATTTCCATGCGTGGTTCTGCAAGGCTTGGTGGAGATGTACTCCATCTCCCTGGCATCACCTAGGAGCCCATCCTGTCCCTGGTATCTGCTCCAGCAGCAGCACGGCTTCCCTGGAAAGCAAAGCCACGGCGGGGAGATGCTCCTGGCAAAGCCCGAGCTGTTCCCGCTTGTTTGCTTTTCCAAGGGCTCAACGTTTCTGCCTGTCCCGTCCCCTTGCTGTGAGAGCTGAACTTTCCCTTGTTCAGCACAAGCGTCTCCTCGGGAGGACCTGGACGTCGGTCCAAAGTCTCCCATCGATAGAAACCGTTCGTATTTGTTGCGCGTTTATGCTGCCGGAAGCCGGCGGTTGTTAAAACCTGGCTGATCCCTATCCCACACTGCTTTCCCTGTGTTTATTAAGGGCCTCATCCTGCTCAGGGCAAAGTTTTCTCACAACTGGAGGATGTTTTATGCCAGCTCTCTAGACCTGGTGCCCTTGGGGAAGGTGTTTTCCAAGCGGCGTTTCGGAGCCACCACCCCTCGCCCTGCTCTCTGGGATGCTCAGCCCCCAGCTGATGCTTTTCGGACCCTGGCATGGGGGAATGCCAGCTGCAAGGCACCAAAGCTCGCCGGCCATGGCTCCTGGCATCGTTTGAACAATCACAAGCCTCGACCACGTGTGTGGCTGGTGTGAAGTCCCCGTGGCCCCCCGTGCTCGCCGGGGTGGCAGCAACCCCATGGGAATAGGCTTTCCCCTTCCCTGGCGGGAGCTCAGCTCCCTTCCCTTTGGACGTGGGGGGGTGTGTGTGTGTGTGTCGAACAGCCTTAGCCCCCCCGCCCACTCCACCCTATTTCTGTGGTCCCCGAGTCCCCTGAAGGTGCCGGGGATGTCCCGGGAGGGGGTGACAGCAGCAGCCCCCCTGCAAGGGCGCAGCCTATGCGGTATCCTGCCCAGGAGCCACCAGAAAGTGGGGAAGGGAGGTCTCAGGGCTGATTTGGGGTGGATGAGCACGGAGGGGGAGAGAAGACCCTGCGACCGGGCTCTTACTTAGTCTGTCACAGTACAGCGCCTCGGGAAGGTGCTGGGGAGAGTTGGGGCTGGATGCGTCTGGAGGAGAAATGGCTTTTTTTTGCCTTTTTTTTTTTTTTTCTTCCCCAGAAAGGTGATTTTTATTCCCTTGTTGCTCTGGCTTTTTACACTCCTTTCTTGCCCCTCTCTCAAACAGAGAAACCCAAACACAGTTGCTTGGTTTCTCCGTAGGAGCTGAGCTGGAAAGCACTGTGCCCTCGTATCTGCACCTTTTAAACTTTTCCTTTGTTGTTGTGGCGTTGGTTTTTTCCCCCAAGGTTTATCCCTTTTCCCCTTCACTTAACCTATTTATTGTTGATCCTTCCCTTTTTCTCCCCCGGGAATGAGAAGTGTGAACAAGCAGGAATCTCCTTGTCTCTAAAAATCACTTTTCGTGCAAAATTCAACCGTTCATTGGAGAAAGGCATTTTCTCATTAAAAAAAAAAGCCATTGCTTTTAAAAACTAAAATAAACCCCTTGTTTCAGCGCAGGGGATTCAATCTGGGAGAGAGTTTCCCTGCTGTGGGACCCTGGCGGGGGGTCCGGGGTTGGGGTGGCACGAGTGGGACCGAGTCCCTCCGTCCCAGCGAGAGCCGATGCGCCGTGCCAGTGCTGCCCGGGCGCCGTGGCAGAGCATGGCTGACGGCGAGGCTCCCGGCCACCCGCTCGCTCCCGGCAGCCTTTTATCTTCCGTTGGCCC
>NW_008794630.1:947768-963075 GCF_000699145.1 Aptenodytes forsteri | reverse complement strand
TGCCCCGCCACGGCCTCGCCGCCGCTTCCAGGTTGGCGTTCCTCCTCCCGCAGCCCAGGTAAAGCCTTCCCGCAACCCGGCACCTGGCCTCCCAGGATTAGCAACTCGCTCTGGCTCGCCTCTGCCTTCAGGTTTTTTTTTGCCTTTCTCCTCCCCTTCCTTTCCCCCCCCACCTTTTTTTTTTTTTCCTTTTTTTAATATTATTTTTAAGTAAGATTTGTTTTCCCCCCGGGGGAGTGGGTGCGAGGGGCGTGGGAGGAATGAGCAGCGGGCTGGTGCTGCGCACCCCGTTCCCCGAGGACGCCTTGGCATTTACGCCGCTGAAGCCCGTCACCATGTCGGGGGAACCCGGCGAAGACGCCCCCGTCTTTGAGGACATCAAACCCCCCGCCCGGCCCCTGGAAAAACCGCCTGACCTGGCGCGGGTGAGGGGGAGGCCGGCGGTTTGCTGTGGGGCAGCGGGAAGGGGCCAGCTTCGCCCGCTCAGGTGCACGGAGGCTGCTAATGCCTCCTGCAAACACAAGCGTGGATTTTGACTTAATTCTGCTTTGTTTTTCCGCTCTTTGCTAAAACACCTCTGTTGCTTTGTATGCTCGTGCTTCCCCCTCCGCCGGATTTTCTCTTGGGCGTGTTTGGTTTCATTTTTTTTTTTTTTTTTTCCCCTCCTGCCTTTCTTCGAAACGCCCTGTCGCCCGTTTTGGAGGAGAGCCTGGGTTTTGCTCGCTCCCCGCAGCTGGGGCTCGGTCCCTCTCCCCTGGTGCCAGCAGGTGAGGGGGTCCGAGGGGCTCTGCGCCGCTGCTGGCTCGCTGGGAAAGACGTGGGCAACAGGATCGCTGTGTCTGTGCGTGATGGGGGGGGAAAAGGGGAGGTAATTTTCCGTTTTATTTTATTATATTTATTTTTTCTGCCGCCATGGTGGGGAAGGAATGCTCCTTGAAATTCCCTGTCGGCGTCCCCCCCCCTGCGCGTGCTGGAGATAAAGACCCGGATAAGCAGCTTTGGGGCTTTGCTGCACGCGCGCCCCTTTTGCACTCCCACCCCTCTTGCACGTCCACCCCTGTCCTGGGCCATGGCAGAAGTATGTTCAAGCCCTGCTGTACATCCCAGGCAAAGGGGCAAGGCTCCCCACTGGTGTTTTGGGTGATGGACCCCTCGTCCCACCATGAAGAGCCTTCAGCTGCTTTTCCGGATGGGAAAGGGAGTGAGCCAGGCCTGCCCCCACCCCGCTGCCGCTGCTTTGGCCCCTTTTCCCCCCCGGAGGAATGGGACGAGCTGGGGTGTGGGGTGCCCGGCACCACCAGCGGCTAATGATTAACCCCGCGCCCCGTGTCCCCAGCGCCATTTTGATTGGGGCGGGAGGGCGGCTCCAACCCCTCGCTCCACGGCCGCCCCGCAGGGACCCAGTCGCCCCGGCCGCCGTTCCTCTGAGGACCCCGGGAGGGCATCCCCGTGGTGGGTGGCTACAGTTCAGCACGGGGCAGGGGTTGGGGCTGTGTCTCCGCTGCCCACTTCCCCTCTCCCGGCATCACTGATGCCCCAAGGGCCAGTTTTGGGGCTCCGTCCTTCAGAGGGAGGTGGCGAGATGAAGGCAGCGTCCCCATTGCCGTATTTTCATATGGCGCCCTGGCAATCCGGCATCCACAGCGGCCATTGAGCGGTGGTCGTGGACGTGGGGGTCAAAATGGGGGGGAGAGGGCCATGCAGCACCCTCCTCCTTCCCCTGCGGTGGTCCCAGTTCGGCGCCTCTCCCCATAACCCCAGGGCTGTCGGAGCCCCTGCCCCTCCGCGCCGGGTTTGGGTGGGTTATCTGAAGTCAGAGGGTCGGGTGGTGGCTCTTCAGAAAGGTGTGGGTTATCTCTGGGGCCCGTCCCCGGTGCGAAAGGGCGGCAGCTCCCTGTTTGCTCTGGGGGGGAGGGCAAGGTTTGCTTTCTCTCCCCCTTCGTAACCCCGGCTGCCGGGTGGGATTAGGCAGAGGGGCTGGTGCTCGCCTCACACCTTGGCCATGGCCATGGGGGGGCGGATGGGCAGCGGTGCCTCCTGGCTTTGGCCAGCCCCGTGCCACCTCTCATCCTCCTCGTGGGGGACGTGGGGATGCAAACCCCACCCACGGTTGGAAACACCTTCATCCCACGACACCATCCTTGCTGCCCTTCAAAGGCAAGAGGGGTTTCTCACCCCGGTTTGGTCCCTGGGGCAATGCCACCCCACCACCGGTTTGCTCCGGGGTGGAGGCAGCCGAGGGCGGGCCTCGGGGGTGGCCGATCAGAGATGTCATCCCTTTGCCGTAAGACCATCCCGTGTCCCTTTATGGACAATGGGGTCCCTGGGATGGAGGCTGGAAAACTGCAGGGCTGGAGCTGAGCACCAGCTCACCCGTGCTCCGTGCATCACCTGCCCAGTCCCCAACAGCCACGTCGGGACTTCTTTGCAAACCCACCCAGGGTGAAGCGTTATGGGTGGCAAAACCCTGACAGCCCAGGGCTGGACCCCACATCTCCTGGGGAGGAGTTTTCCGTGTGTTGGCCCCCTTTCTCTTAACGAATGCCAAAGGCTGTGGTCATAGAAGAGATGCTGAAGAAGCTGCCGTAGCTGGAGGGTGGAAAAGCTGGATGGCTGCGCGTCTGGGAAACCCTTTGCTCCGGGAGGGTGTTTATCAGAGCAGTTTGACAAGACTTATGGAAAAGGCTGTGACCTGTCAGAGCTCCAGCACTGGCTATCGCCCACAGGGCATTTCCCGCTGCTCCAGCTCTCCCAACTTCTGTCTCGCTGATCTCCGGCAAAGAAAGGAGCAAACTCACAGTTAATCTCTTTATCTTGCTGGTTGCAAAGTGCCCCCCCCCCTCCACAAATCGCTTTTCAAACAAGAGTGGAAGGTGGGAGCTATTTGCTGTTGAAAATTTTATTCGATCCGAGTCAGGTGGAAATAGATCCTTTGTGGAGTTTACGATTAGTTTTTCCCTTTTCTCTGCCTTTCCAGCTGCCCTGCCCCAAATTAAAAAACAAACAGAAAGAGAAAAGAGGAGAGGAAAGGGCTTGTGAGAGAAAAGCACTTTTCCTTTCTGATTTGAGTCAGGTCGGCCAGAAACAGAATTTTCCCCTTTTAAATCTCAAGAGGCCGATGCTAGAAGGAAGGTAAAAAAGAATTATAAATGAAACCAAAAGCAAGGCATGTCCAGGGAAGCATTTCAGAAGAGGAGGAGACGTTCCCTTTGTGTGGCTGTCAGGCACCCCCCGATGAGCAAGGGGGCTGGGGGAGCACCGGGGCTCATCTGCTGCTCCCACCTTGCTGCCCTTTGCTCTCCAGGTCTGACGAGCCAAAGCAGCTCCCGGGCACCTTGTTGTTACCTGCGGCTGGGGAACCCTCCTGGGATCATCTGCTGCTTGTCAGGAGGGTGACTGTGTCCCTCTGGGCTGGGCTTGACCTCACGGTAGATGAGCTACCCCACCACCAAGTCCTCTAAGCCACCCCATCCCTCCCGAGCCTCCTGGAGCCACCTGTGGCTTTATGCCATGGTCTCCCTCGGGTGTAAGTGTGGTCCTCAGTGGTGCAAGCCTGATCCCTGCTCTCTTGTGAGAGCTGTCCCTGGCCAGACAGCTGCGGTGATGGAAAGTGAGATGGTGAGAACAGACCCAGGATTCCACGTCCTGGAGATGTTTCTAGAAGGAAGGTTGCCAGCATGGTGGGGAAGGAGATGGCACTTACCCTGCTCCCTGCCCAACACGTGCAGGACAGGAGTTGGCTCCTAATGGGCTTTCCTGTAGTTGTGAGGAGCACGAGGTGCTGGTGAGGTGGAAGGGGTGGCCCGCGCTCCTCTCCATGTTTGGGTTTGCTGCAATTAAGGGGTGGGGAGAATGGGGGTTATCGGGGGTGTCAGCCCTGCCATTGCCTGCTGGGTACAATCGCCTGTCCTCGAGGATTTGGGGAAGGCAGTGCCTGTCTCAACGGGTCATACCGGCCATGAATTCAGAGCTGCTGTCTGATGTTAGAGGGTCACTTGGTTTTGCAGCAGCGTTGAGTGAGGTCGGGACCTGGCGAAGAAGCTGCTGAGAAGAGACGTGGACAAAAACCACAGCCTGTCCCCTGGTTTAACCCCTTGCCTACCTGTATCAGGAGCCCCAAGGGCAGTTGTGTTGAGGCCAGTGAGCACCCAGTGGGGACAGAGGCTGTCATGGGTGACGAGGAAGATCCTGGTGTGGCTGGGGATAGCCCCAAGCCAGCTCGTCCTTCATTGCCTCCCTTTCCTTGGGTGGGCTACGCTGCTGCAAGTTGAGAAACGGTAGCAAGCAGCTCCCCTTATGTCCTCTAAGCCCAGTTCCTACCCCCCAGGCAGTTTCTCACCCCTGTGCTTGGCGCACCTCCCTTCTGCCCTGCCCGAGGGCTGGGCGGGGGGGCTCGCATAGGAAGAAAACAGCTCCAGCGTCTGGGAGGTACTTGAACAGGTTAGATGGTATCAGGATGGTGCTGTTCCCCGAGAGCTTTTCCTGGCGCTTCAGATCCTCAGTACCGCAAACCGCATTTCCCAGAACCTCTCAATGGAGTGGACACAGGTGCCGTGGTGTTCCTCTGACTTTATTCTGGCAGGGATTTTGCATCTGGTATCACAGGAGAAGCTGGGCCAAGCATTTTTAGGTGTGCTCCAGCTTTCTGGACAATGCAGGAGCTGTTTCAATCCTGCTCTGTCCCTGCGGGGCTGTGTGCGCTGTGTCCTGCATCTCATGGGTCTGAGCCCCTTTGGCCACACCCTTGTCATGAATGTGGCTGCGCTGGGGTGATGACTAGATGGTGGCTCTCTCTTGGACCAGGGATGGGCTTTCCTGCTCCCTGGTGGTCCAGCATCTTGCACAGCCCAGCTGGAACCAAGGTGATGGGTCCTGCTCGTAAAGATGTGGTTTGCGTCAGGGCCAGGAAGGAGTCCTGCTCCACTTCATTTTCAGAAGAGACATAGAAGTCCACAGCACAGCTGTCAAGGAGTGATTCATTTCCTTGGGCTGTCAGGAGTTGCATCCAATGAATGAATTCAGCTTTTCTGCGGGGAAAGGGGAGATGGTAGCTTTGGAGTTTTGCTCTAGGCCTGTAATGAGATGTTGACAGCTTGTTGTGGCTGGGGGTAGCTGAGCCCAGGCATCTTTCTGCAGTTTAATGTCACTCCTTGGGTGCTCAGAGGGGACTGAAAATACTGTGTCCCCTCCCGGGGTGCTCCTTGTGCCCAGCACACTCAGGAGAAGAAGGTCACGCTGCTGAATGTGGCCCCAGGTACGGGGACACCACAGACACGAGCTCAACAGGGCAGTGCCTGTTTTCAAAGCTGTGCCCGTGTTTGAGGACAGGCTTTGAGCTCGCGGTGTTGCAATGTGAAGGTATTCCCCTGCCTATCTCTGCCGGATCGTGACGGTGCAAGGGGACTACACGGGCTTCGCACCGCCACGTGTCAGACAAGCCATGATTCACAACACTGGCAGGAGCCGTGTGCTGCTTTCAGTCCTCACCCATCCTTTACTCCACCAGCTGAGCAAGGAGCTGAGCTCAGGCCTCTGCCAGAATCCCACATTTACAACTGTGCAAACAGGCGTGGAAATGGAGCAGGCTGGCGTGATCTGCCGAGGATTCAGAGACTCACTCCCTTCTTCCTCTTTCTGAGCGGCTCGGTCCATGTAATGTGCTTTTGTGGGCAGTGTGAAGTCGCGGTTCTTCACTCCCTCTTGGGTGGCCGGGGTGTTCTGCCCTCTGGGATCCTCCTGGCTTTGCAGAAGGGCTCAAAAATGTCTATGCGTTCTGCAGAAGTGCAGAATTTTGCTGTGCAAAATTCATTTTCAAAGGGTGCCAGCAGCCTGTGCAGGCTCGAGGGGTGTGCAGAAACAGATTGGCGATACAGAGATGTCAAGTTAAAGGCTGGGCAAGGAGGAACAGGCTCACTTGTTCCCTCTCAGCACAAGTCAAGGTGGTGGGTTGGCAGCTGGTGCAGCTGAGCCCTGCGTGGCCGGGGGGAGCGATCCTTTCAGGCTGCTTTGCTTTGGGATCGGCTGAAGCCTGATGCTTTCAGGACCAGGCCGCAGATTTGCAAGTCTGATGGGCTCTCTGTCTGGCAGGTGTCTGCAGGGCCACAGGGAATTAAGCTAGAGTCCCCAGAATGGCTGAATTTGTCCCTCTACTCTTGCAAGAAGACCCTCAGGGACAGTCCCCCGGCAGGACGCCTGCCTGCCGCAGCCCTGTGTCAGGGTGGTGATGGTGGTGGTCTCATTGCAGATCAGATCCTGTTGTGGGAGCAGGTCCAAAGTCAGCGGGGGGCGTAGCATGCTTTGGACAAAACCGATGTTACCGGTGAGCCAAAGACCGGGAAATTTGGGGGATCTCACCCACCGTGTTTGTTATTTTATTTTTCTTAATCCCCCAAACCCACAGACTTCCCTGGGTGTGTGCGGGTGCGCATGCAAGTGCTGCTGGAAGCAGACAAGGTGTAGGATGAAACAGCTTGGCCGAACTTTGAGCTCGCTGGAGCACAATGGCTTTGTCTGGGTGGTACAAAGGCTGATTGTTCTGCCTGGGGGAAGTTTAGCTCGGCAAGGTGGGGAGCGAGAGAAAGGGACAGTGCTGAGAAAGAAAAAGATTACAGGTGTGCTGTTCCTTTTCCTCCTGCGCAGCCCTCGCTGGAACCTGTTTTCCACTTGCCGACATGGGAGAGGTTGCAAATTAGCTAGAAAAGCATGTTGTTGGGTTGGTTTTTTTGTTTTTTTTTTTTAACACTGAAAAGGCAGGTATTTAAGGGAGGAAATGAGCAGGGGACTCCGACTCCATAATAAATGCAATGGATTTCCCTTTATCGCTCTTCCTGAATGGTCTGTGGGAAGCAAACGCAGTCATCTGAAATTACTCACGAAGGTCTAGGGTAGTGCATTTCTGGCCGGTGCATCATCAACTGTGAATTTTCCCCTCTCAAACCTGTTTGGTCAGCTACCTACGCTATTTTGTTCTCGTTCCCTGGTCCAGTGAGTTCTTTTATCTAACCCATCCACTGCAAATAATCACACTTACGACCGTCTTGTTAGCTGAGCCCCTTGATTAGAATATTTGCTTTTCTTGGGCTCCATTGGTGAATTACATGAGTCACAGGGTACAGTTGGTGTTTGGGGATTGGATAACTAATGTTTACAATTCAGATGTTCTCAGAACTTGAGCTAGCATGAAAACTCTCAAAAAACCCCCATGGGCTGTTTACCACATCAAAGAGGTTCAGCCCCTTCCAAGCTCAGATTGAAACTCAAACAAAGAATCTTTCATTAAGTTCAGAAATGCTTAGAGAATTCTTTGAAAATTACTATTTTTTAATTTTTTTTTAATGTGATGGGGACCTTCAAGTTTCCACCAAGGACAGGATTTGCAAGTATTAAAATGCATTTAATGACCTTGCTCTTTGTAGTATTTCCAGTACAAGCAGGAGAAGAGAATGGTCCCAGTACAGCTGGTCCGAAAACACAGGTACTTAACACTTGCAGGAGAAAAGCATATTATCCATCCGTTATCACGTCTATCACATCTAAGGCGATTTGTCTCATGAATCTGAACCCATCCTGGAGAGGGCAGAGATATGTGGGTACCTACTCACCCACAACCAATCCAGCCCATCATTTTAATGCTGCCTGTACAACATTATCGTTTTCCATTTTGCTGCTCCTCAAGGACAGTCCAGGGAGCTGAACCCAGGGGTGGCTGAATATATTCAGATGAAAATCCTTCTCGCAATGAATAGAAGGTTTGATGGTGTTCTCTAAAATGTGGAAATGACCGAAGTTTGTTAAACTGAATGGAAAAATAGGAGCATCTCCCCTTCCCAACTGATCATTCAAAATGCTGTTGTTTTAGAACATAACGCTTCATTCTGAGCAACTTTCAATATTTGGCGTTTCTGTGGTTCTGCGTCGTGCGTTTGGGAGAACTCAAAATCATTAGCTTGGCTGACTCTTTGCCATCACCCCTGGGACACGATGAGTGTCACAGCCCTCACGTTTCCCAGGGGCTGGCAAACCCCAGGCTCCAAAATGCTCTGGCTGGAGCTTCTCCAGGGCTCGGTGCCTTCTCCACGGGAACTGTCAGTTGCCTGTTATCGGCCTGTGCCATAATCATTCTCCCTTAATTAACAGCAATTGGCAATTCATTTCTACACAGGGAAAATGTGGAAAGAGAGGGTTTAAGCTGAAGGGGATGGATCCCGAGGGAAATCTTGGAGGCTTTCTGCTCTCAGGCTAACAGAAGGACCCTCCTAGCAGCTTGGAAATACATAGGGTAGCATGCGTGGCAGAAGGGGCGGCAGCAGGCGGACCTGCTCCAACGTCCCCCTCGGTCCCTGATTCTGGCAGTATCTTCTTGGCCTTGTACTGTGCTAGGTGCTGTGCAAGCTTGGAAGAAAGAAGTTGGCCCAAACAATGTTTTCACCTGCCTTAGGGTTTGTTTTGTTTTGTTTTGCTAACTGGTTTGGCGAGGAAGTTGAGGGCCACAAGGACGGTGGGATTTGCTGTCCGCAGGTGAAACTTGACCTTGCTTTTCCCAGACGTGCATGGGGTATTGGGTCTGCCTTGCGTGTTGTACTGGGAAGAACAGACTTTTTGGCCTGTTTTATCGCTTGCTGAATGCCAGGAGGACTTCACAAGCCCGAGCAAGCAGCGAATGACTCACTCCGCCTTTGTCAGACCCTGCCCTGGGAATGTGCTTCTTTTCTTCTCATCGGAGGAGGCGAGGTGATGAGTGTGAGCTTTTAGAAGGTTTGAGTGAAGCGGAATGAATCCCACCCATAACCCAGCTGGGGAAGCTCCCTATGAGCTCTAACAGCCTCTCCCATGTCACGCTCGGTTCAGGACCCGCGGCACGGATGTGTAACCAGAGGGGAGCTGGAAGGCTCGAGGACAAGCCCAGTGTCCTGTGGCCATGCAATAGCTAGAAACAGGTGGATAAATTTGTCCAGGTCATCCTGGGGAATGGTGACATCTAAGAGCCTCCATCTTCTCAGATTCAGGGGAGAGGGTGTGCTGCAGCAGAGGCTGCAACCGAGAAGGAGAAATGGAGCTGCAGGTTGGTCTGCTTCTAGTTGAAGGGGGGCTGCATGGCTATCCAAATTCAACTTTTGACTGAATGCATGCATAAACTGGAGGAACGCATGAAGTAGCTCCAAGCCTCCTGGTCTTCCAGGATTTGAAATAACATTAGATCGTTTCATCTTCCCAGAAAAAACATCCAAATGGCTGTACCAGCTCACACCAAAAGTCTACCCCGCTCAGGCCCCTGCCTCCAACAGTGGGTGCCCGCTTAGCTTGATGGAAAACCTCCAGTTGGCTTTGATGGGCTCGACCCCAGCCTTTGCTGAGCAAGAGCAGCTCAGAAATAGAAAGCTGTGTATGAAGGCACGACTCCCTTAAGTCCTCACGTCCTTTAAGAGAGCTGCCCTCCTGCAGGGGCAGAGCGGGGAGCAATGGGTGAGGAGAGAGGGCTGTCCCCGTCTCCCCACCTGCCTTCAGGCTCCATCCAGTGCCGAGGTTGTGCGTGGTCGGTCTGCAAAAGGTGAAACCAGTGCGGAGATACTCTAATGTCAACCTGGGACCCCCCACCCCAGTCTAGACCTGCCTAAGGCCAGATGGGCTGAACGGCCACTGTGTTCAGTAAGGCCTAGAGATGGTGCAGCTGGGCCAGAGCTTTCTCCAAGCTCAGTGTCTCCAAGGTCTACCCTCCCAGTTATTTTTCAGTCCATTTATGGCTTTATTTTTTGAAAGGTTTCTGCTTGCTCTCTTAAAGCCCGCTGGAGCCTGGCTGCTCCAAGCTGCTCCTCTTCCAGGCACTTGACCTTGGAGTTGGATGAGGGTGTTTTTCCTGGTTTCTTTGGCCTTTGGGATTGCTGACTGTAGCGGCATGATTTCTGTGATAAATAACCAAGGTAGATTGCCTTTGAGTGAGTCTTTATCAGTTGTCGGAGGAAAGGTGCTGGTGCAAACAGAGTCAGCTAGTCTGCTGGAAACGTTGCTGCCTACTGGCTCAGCCAGAGGCCAGCCAACCTCCCAGCTGCCCACATCTGCCTTGATGGTGACTCTTGGCCTCAAGGAAATTCCTTGTTTCTGAGAGGTGATAATTACCTTGGGTAGTTCAAACACAAAGGCAGAAAAGAGTAGCAGAATAACCCTCCAGGGCAGTGTGGCTCAGCTCCTAGGCCATGCATGAGCTCCTGGCAGAAACCTGGAGAAAGGGTTTATCTTTGTGGCCTTGTCCTGCTCCAGGAGCTGCTCTTGCAAGTGGAGAAGTGTGACAGCTTCAAGATGGAAAGCTGGTGGGATAGATCACCTCTGGCAGCCTTCTCCATGGACTCCAGAGAGCTTGCACAGAGACTTCAGCTTAGATGCTCACTTTCCAGGCAGCCAAAGGTAGTGAAGATGAATCTTGCCCCACTGCGTGTAATGCAGACACAGCTGAATGCTTCGAGGGCAGCACTAGTTTCTTGGAGCTGCTCCTAACCTCTTTGAGACAGAGCAAGCAGAGAAGTCCACCCAGGGCCTTCTGCAGCCCAGCACCCACCTACATAAGCACAGAGTTCAGCTCTGCTGCCTGCAATGCTGCTTTCTTATTTACAGCAGCTAAACATTTGGCCCTGTGTGTACTTGAAAGGAAGAACCCCGGGGGTTTCTTTGCTAATCCCGTTTTGCAGAGAGTTCCAGAAGACTTGAGGAACAAACAGAAAATAACGTCGATCGAGGTCAATATCAAAACCAAATGATCAGAGAAACAAATATTTACTCAGGTAAATATTTAACTAGGAGACAATAAATGCTGATATTGAACCAAATCTGTATATAAATACAGTCTATTTATAACGTGTTCCTTTAAAGGGGTACTGCCAGGTACTTGCCATGGTTTTTGATTGATGATTATCCTCCCCATTGTTTGCTGATTCCCTTGGAGGCTGGAGTTTCATGCAGGTGCATGTATGAGAAAGAGGCTGTACTGCATAATCCCAGGGCCCGGACAACAGGCGCAACCGTTGTCCCACGCATGCCTGTGCTCGGGGAGGGTCCCTCGCCCCGAGGAGGGGACCCCCTTGCACCCGGAGCGGGTCCCCTGCCGTTCCCCCATCCCTTGAAGCCCCACGTCACAGGGTCGTGCTGCTGGCTGACCTGCACTGGCGAAGCTGGCGTTTTGCTTGCACCCCTCTCCCGAAAACTCTTGGCATCAGTGACCAGCACAGCACTGCGGCTGGGGCTGGCTGTGAGCAAGAGCCTGAGACCCGGCTGGGAAGGGGGGAAGCGGGCTTGATGCCTCCCCAGCACTGCAGAGCGGGACTGGGGGGGCTGCAGCCAGGCAGGGGCTGGGGCAGGGCTCGAAGCTGCCAAGTACTGAAGAAACTGCCCCCCACCCCGAGCCCTTTCCCCTGCAACCGCTCCCTCTGCCAACTTTACAAGCTCATTGCCTGTTTAGCAAACATTGATTTCTCTCCTTGTTCTCTGCTGCTGCCCGTGTGGTGACAACATCTGATATTTCTATGGCGGTTTGTTATTTATCAACTTCAGATTAGAAAGCGTTTAATCATGGGAAAGACACGTCCCGCCTCCTGCCTCGACAGCCTGCAGTGCCTAGCGCTCTTCTAACGATGCTCGTGGTTAATCGCTGGCAAAATGGCACGGTTGGCTCAAGCGCCGTTTTTTTCTGCGTCCTCCCAAGAAATGTTTGTCTTGGACTCTGCGTGTATTGATCGATGTCCTGATAACGCCTCACCCTGCCTTTGACGAAATCTGAAAGAGGGATAGAGGTCTCCAAGGCAGGAGGTTCCTGCAGGATTTATGAAAATTGGCCGATGGTAGAGGGGGGAGACTGGTGTCAGTGCCTATTAGCCACAGGAGAATCCACTCAGGGGAGAGCTGGTGGGAGCAGGGCTTCATTGTCTGCTTTCTTCATTGAGCAACTGGCAGGGCTGTTTTTTTGATGATTTCACAGTGCTGGGTGCTTCACAACATACAGCTCTTTCAGAGGCTGCTGAGGTTATCTTGCCCTCCAGGGAATTTCGGTTGCCAGGTCCCAGGTTCGGATGTGCCAGCGCTGAGCGTAACACGGTCCTGCTGGTCCGGTGACACAAACGGGTGCCCGACAGCCTTGTCGGGAGTGGACAAAGTGCTCGTTCTGACCCCTTTCCTTTTCCTGCTTGGTTTTTTTTTTTGTCTTTCTTTTCTCTGGCAAGTTGAAAAGACCCTCCTCCGGGGTCGGAAATAGATACTATGACTTTGAGGAGAAAATACCACAGGAGTTCAGTGCTTTTATTGTATGAAAGGCTATTCTTATTGGCTTTCCCTTCCTGGCCAAACCAAAGATCCCAGTTTGGACACCTCTAAGCTCACAGAAGTTTTGTTGATGTCTGCTTTGCCTGTATTTCCCCTTTGCTCACTTTTTGCCTGAGCTAGTGACCTATGACTCCTGTGACGGCTGCCGGAGCCCTTGCCGATGCAGTTGGTGGAGTCTGGGGCATGCCCGCCTCCAGACCTTGTAATTCATCCTCGTCTCCAGTGATTGCAATGATGTCATTGCTAGTGACTATAGGGGAAACTGGGCCACTGAACCCACTAAAGACCTAGTGGCTCTTCAGCTAGAAGGCCCTGGAGGCTTTCTCCGTCAAGTCACGGTAGGTATCTCTCTTGCAGCATTGACATGAACTGAGCTCCCTGGCTACGTGATAAGTTCAGTCCTTCTCAAAAAGGCAAGAAAATGGTTAATTCCCTGCCTGTGGCTGGCAGGCAGGGAGGAAGGGATGGGCTGATCTTTCCAGGTCATTGCTGTCTCATGTGAGCCCACCGCAGTGTCCTCAGCTGCCCTCTCCGGAGCCGCCCCAGGCAGGGCTGCAGCCTGCCACCAGGATGCACTCGGGCTGGCCGAGGAGTCTGCAGAGACCCAGCATCTACGGGGTTTCCTCCTGGTGGGGCCCGGTTTGCCCTCAATTGCTTCCTTTGTATTTGTGCTGCTTACCGTGGCAGGTCTGGAACGCAGACGGCTGGCAGAGCAGAGGGTTTTCTTGGTCTCCTGGTGTGGTTGACCCCAAAATGAGGGATCTAGCAGCTGGACGACCACTTGCAGGCTCAAGCATTACCTGCGTAGGAGCTTGGCTGAAGTATGCAGGTGCTTCTGAAGCTGTTTCTTCCAGTTGATGCGGGTGATGGGACACAGCTTGCAACCCCAAAACCCCTGTAGCTCTGACCTGGAGGTTTCATGTTTAAGCATCTCCTCATGCTTCCAGGCATGAAGACCACATGGAGACCAGTGGGTCTCCAGGAATGGCAGCTCTCAGCATCTCCAGCCTGTTTGGCACCTGTCCTCTCAAGGCCATGTGGCTCTGTGGTCTATCGTGGTCTCGCAAGGAACATCCTCCGTTTAGATGCAGCTCCCAGAATATGAACAACTCCAAAATGGGAAAACTGAGTCCATTGAGTTGGTTTTGCTGGGTTTATGTGAGGGAGAGGGAAGCCTGGGCTGGTTTCTAACCCTTGCTGGTCTGACTGACCAGCCTGACAATGTGTGCATGACCCCAAACTGGGAGGGCGAGAAAAGGCTTTACCACAGTCTTGTTGAACTGGAGAAATGGTAGAGTTTAGGGTGGAACCTAGTGGTTATGGAGGAGAAAATGGGCACACTGGAAGCAAGCAGGCAGCAGCAGCTGCAAGAGAAGGATGTGGAATGAGAATGGGGCACAGGCTGACACTGAACCCACAGAACGCAGATAAATACTGTTTTGGGATTTGGAGATAACTCTTCCCCTTAACTTGGTGCTGGAGGACTGTAGCCTATTTTGGGCGCTGACCTTGGAGAAAGGGTCTGGGTCTGGGTGAGAGATGTGAGAAGAGCCCTCAGCCCTCTGTGGAAAGCTGGGGGGAATCGAGGCAGAAGAGAGGCATGCAGGACATTTGCAAGCACGCTTTAGTGTGTATGGGGAATGATAAAGGAGATTTAAGTCCTGGCAAAGTCTTTCCACCTTGGAGATTGCTAAGCACAGGAATGGGCTAGGTGAAGCCAAGCTGCAGAGAAGGTCCCTGGGGACCCCGCTGCCAGGGGTGGCTGGGGTACCTGCTCCTGCACCTGAGGAGGTGGGATTCTCCCAAGTCCGCTGTTGGCAGCAGTGTGATGCCGAGAGCTTCACCTCGGAGGGGCTGGATCTAGCTTGCGGTGCTGCCACACTTCCACCGGGAAGCACGGTCCGTCCGAGCCCTGGTGGCGTGGATGAGGCTCTTCCTGGGGAAAGCTTCTCGTATCCTTGCTCTTGCAGATGCCATGGCCCGTGGCACGGGGAGCTTGTTAGGTGTTGGGCAGAGGAGTTGTGCCTGAGGCCCTGGGCATGCAGCTGAGCATGGCGTCTCCTGGCTATCACAGCACTTCGCGGTGGGTGCCCATTCCAGGCAGGGGGTGCTGGGGCTTGGCACAGCCCCAGGTCTGCACCGAAAAAAACCTCATGCGTGACTTGAGTGAGTGTTGCAGGCTCAACCCTTGATGCCTGCTCCGGTGGTTTCCAGCCTGTTCTCAGGGCACAGCATGAACGTTTCTGCCTACCCCGAAGTAGCCTTTGTAGATGGGAGCCCTGTGGGAACTGGGAGAACTTACCGGTTTGACTGGGCTGGAAATCTCTGAAGGTCTTTGCGCCATGCCGCAAAGCCTCCTCTGGAAAGCTCTGTATTTCTCAGCTATCTTTTCTTTCCCCGCGAGAAGCCCAGAGTTCACCAAACCTCGCAGCCAGGCTGAGCTGCCGCCCAGCTTCACCAAGAGGCTGTCCTCCTTGGGCAAGCTCCAAATGCCGCGGCAGATCCCGCTCTGCCTCTCGGCGAGAATTAAGATGTAAAAAAGAGAGACAGGCTGGGTGAGCTGGGAACCGAGTCCCTGCTCATCCCCGCAGCCGGCTGCTCTGTCCCTCCTCCCACCCCCCCTCCCGGACAGGGGATGTTAAACAGGAAAGAAAGACCAAAACAGCCAAGAATCACCGTTAGTGAACAGAGAGAAGGTGATGTCAAGGCGCAGCCGGCTCCGCTCCCACCTCCGGGCAGGAGGAAAATGGAGGTCATCCCTGCGCTGGCTGGGCGGGCTGAGCCCTCGCCCGCTCTTCCTGCGGCCTCCGAACCCCCGTCCCCGTTTCTGCACGCGAGGCCCGGGTTTGGCAGCCTGTGGGAGGTGGGCGGCGTCCCCCTGTGCCATGGCCCCGGGGGCGGGGGGCTGAGGGGGTCCCCCCCCGCCGGGCCGGGAGCAGCCAGGGCACATGCCCGGGGGGCAAACATGGCTCCCGCCCCGCCAAGCCCACACCGGGGGTGGTCC
>NW_008794630.1:933214-947515 GCF_000699145.1 Aptenodytes forsteri | reverse complement strand
GTGGGGGAGGCCTGCGGGAGGGGGTGGCCGGGCCCCGGGGGAGGCCGTCCCACTAACCCAGCCCTGTCTGCCCCACAGCTGCACCCCATGAGGATGGAACAGCGGATGCCGCCACTCATTCTCGAGGTGAAGCGCTTTCCTCATTCCTCCCTCTGCATGCTTCTGCCCCTGTTGGTGAGAGGTACCGCTAAAGCCCCTAAGAGATTGAGCTGGGACTTCCCCCCACGCACCCAGCCCCAGTGCAGGCCACCCAGATCCACTGGCGAGGACATGGCCCCTCCGCTCCCTCCTTCTGCCCCCGCCGCCAGCCTGGGTGCGTTCCTCTTGCTTGTGGTGTCTCCATCTGTGCAAGCCACCTGGGTGCCTGTGTAGCTATCTATCTCCTCCATGTCTCTCATGTCTCCATTAGCCGGATCCTCACCGACTGTGAAAGGAGCCGTGAGTGACAGCTAGATAAGAGACGCCTGCATTCAGGACACTTGAGTTGGATCCCACCCAGACATGTCAGCACTTAGTCATCCCAATTGTGCTGACCATGGGCCGAGTTGGTTTTGGATAGAGCACTGGCTCGGAGGCGCTTAGGGAAATGGCATGGTGTTAGGTGTCAGCACCCAGCATGAGCAGTGCCGGAGCGGGCTAGGGTTGCTAGGCGTTTCTGGGCCACAAACAAGCAAAGTGCCCCTTTCTCCCTCTTTGAAGGACGCTGGGGCCCTTAAGGTCGTGTAGGACCTGTGACACAATCAGCAGCATTACGACAGTCTGGATTCCAGGGGGGTGGGGCCCTCACCTTCCTGGTCCTGCACACACCAGTGGGGCTGCACCTACGGACAGGGCTGGTATCCTTTCCTGTCCGGTGAAAGCCCATTGCTTTTGCTCTGCTGACCAGCTGCCCCTTAACACCCCCCTTCCCCAGGACCCTGGGGCTGCTCAGGATCAGAAGTGGGTTTATCAGGCTTTAATGGAATGACAGGAAGAAGACTTTGCTCTGCAGGTAGGGGTGGTTGTGAGAGAAAAGGAGGCTGGGAGACACCGAACAGGGGGGCAGGCAGCGGACAGGGGGACTCTGGCTGAGAATGCAGGTTTTGGATCTGAAATTAGGGCCCTCCATGCCTTTCTACATTCAATACACCTGCCTGGTCACCTGCCATATAAGGACCCACTGGAGCTGGGGGGGGGGAGACCTTCCCTTGGGAACTGAAGGTGAGAAAGTTAAATGCCAGAGATAAGGGAAGTGTAGAAGTAAAAGGCATCCAACACCTTCCCCCTGCCCCCACTCCTGGCAAGTGGGTCATTTCATTGCTCAGGTATGTACGGCATTCGGAGCCTCTGGTGCTACCTAGAGCAAGCTGACTCCCAAGGATAACAGTAATATGCCAGTGTGGGTGCACAGGGCAGGAGCACGCAGGGTTCAGCTCCAAAGCTTTGGCGTGGTTCTCCCTCGGGCAGGAACCCAAGCTGGACACTGCACTGGGGAGCAGAGAGGAAATCAGGGTTTTGGACCAGTCTGCAAGGACCGAGTTGAGGGTCTCTGATTCTCTTCCCTGCCTCCCACTGATGCCTTAGCTTTAGGGTATGCCTGAGCGAGGGTTTCCTCACGGGAGCATGGTGGGGGCTGTTGCTGGAGGCAGCACCGCCTTGAGCAGAGGCGGTTAGGTGAGGATGTGACACAAAGTGAGCTTGTAGTGCCAACACGTAGCTTCCTTTAATGAGGGCAGGGACTTTTCAGGGCCTGCATGTTCATTGAGGACGGATAGGATTTACAGCACAGTGTGTACACACACCAGTGCGGCGAGCACAGCGTAGAAAACACAGTCCCAGTGCAGTGTGCTTCGTTCCAGTGCAGCGTAGTACTTCCAAGTCCAGCTGCTCTGAGCTTCAACCCATGTAGAAGAGGGTGTATTTGTGGCACGTACCTGTGTTTGGGTGGAAGCCAGCTTACCCATGCGTTGCCAGTATGGCCTGCAGAGGTGCAAAGGCTCTTTGAATTAGCTGGAAGCACAGGTGATATGTTTTGCTGGAAAGGGCGAGGAAATCTCTTGGGTCCTGTCCAGCTTTGTTAAGAGCAATGAAGTTGCAGCAGGGATGACTTTGGCCCATTGCACTCCAGTGACATAGTTCAGAGCTGTAAAACTCTCGGCTCAAGCGTGCAGGGTGTGGGGCAAGATCAGCTTGCTCTCCTGAAGTGCGCTGTAGGTTCTGCCAGGGAAACCTGGTGGTTTTGCCAGCTCCTCTACATATGAATGAGTCTACGAGGGCTTTGCAATGAGCTTGACACATGGATAACCACATAATTAAAGGCTGTAGCTTTATAGAAGAGCATTAGCGCTGGTATCTTTAACCACAAAGAGCAGAACTTGAGTCATCAAATGCCAGGGGATGAATTTCCTAGCGGATTGCTCCATCAGGTTGCTGAATTATTGGGCCAGGATCCAGTGGGATGCTGCATCAGACATGAACCAGGAGGGGAAGAAACCTGGCAAGCGGTGATTGTCTGAGCTAGATGTCCTATTTGTTATCTTGGAGGACCCAGACTTGTAAAAACAGCTCTACAAAACTAGAACTAAACCAAAGGTTAGGTGAGGGCTGAGTCACTTTACCAAGACAAGGCAGTAATAGTACGCCTGGCAGTTTCCATTTTAGGCTCACAGTCCACTGAATTAGTGGCAACACCACTTAGATTTCTAGGGCTATAGCCAAAATTACTCTCAATTAATTAAAGATATTGTCCTAGAATATTCTCAGTTAATTAAAGATATTGTCCTAGAATAAAATGCAATACATCTCAGGCTGTTGAGTTTAAAGGAGACCAGAATCGGCATGTCTGAGGTGGGCTGCAGATCCAACGTGCCCAAAGCGTGAGGCCGACTGGAGCAGTTTCTGATTTCATCCCATTTCTAGTGTTAACTTCTCATTTGTGTGACCAAAGCTTTGTACCTAAAGCTTGGCTCTTCTTTATCAGGCTATATTTCTCTCATAACTGCATCCTCTGCCGAGCTTACCCTTTGTTATCAGTGCAGATAGGTAGGAGTGAAGTGGGACAGAGGACAGTGGGGAGGCTCCTGAGGAGCCGGTGGCTGAGTCAGAGACTGAAGCTAAATCACCACAGCCTGTGACTCCTGGGCTGCTCTTGCTGCTCTCTCGATTTCCTGCTAGCTTAAGTACTTGTTGAACGTTGGTCTCCCACCACCAGTGTGTCAAGGTCACTCTTCACAAGTTCTCTTGTCTGTATTTTTTGCCATAGGCACGGTCTGAAATGGATAAGTACCTTTCAAACGAGGTGCCATCCATCCCAATGATAGCAGACAAGAAGTACCGCCGGGAGAGTGCCTCCGTGGTGGATGAGTTCTTCTCCACAGAGAAGCCCACTTCTACGCCGTACAGCGTGAACATCAATGTGATTCTGCCAGACACGACGCACCTGCGCACTGGACTTTACCGGCCACCCAAATCCATGACGCCATTCCCACAGATCAAAACAGAGCCCGGCACCAGCTTCGCCCAGCCCTGCTCTTCTGCCTCCGGCTCCACACAGACCCTGCCTGACTTCACCAGCGTCTTCAGCATGCCCCAGTCAGTGGCAGTGAACAACATCTTCATCAAGCAGGAGATGCCCTCTGAGATCCCCTTATCCACCAATCCACAGCAATCCCAGCTTTACCAGATGCCTCTTGGCAACGGAAGCGCTGACATTACCACTCTGACGTCCTCCTCCAACAGCACCACAGCCATCAACAGCCTCAGTGGTGTCACCATGTCCACAGGTAACACCATGTCCAGTGTGGTCCACAGACCTGTCCAGCCAGGAGGGCCAGTTAAGCAGTACCCACATGTCTCCCAGGGACAGGGGAACTTCAACATCTCAGGGCAGTTCTACGCTGTTCCAGGGGTGAACCTGCCCCCTTCACCCCCCAACTCACAGCCTGGCAGCCCAGAAAATCAACCCGAGCTCATCAACACCATCTCTCCCCCACCATCCTATGAAGCCACTTTTGGACTGAAGTTGGTCCAGTCATCCCAGGTTCCCCCAGTCCCCAATGGCCTTGGGACACTCTCCCAAGGGCACATTGTCATGCAGCCCCCCAAATACAACAGACGCAACAACCCTGAGCTGGAGAAAAGGAGAATCCATCACTGCGATTACCCAGGTATGCTCACGGTTGATGTACTGGCTTGGCTTTTGGGAGGGTCTCTTCTTGACGCGCTGAGGCTTGGGGCTGCCTTGGGCCTCCGCAGGAGTTTAATCTGAAATCACTTTGTCCGTCTGCGTGATGAAGGGAGCTATGGAGCTGGGTGGAGAGCCCCAGGGAAGTGCAGTTCCTACCACCACCAAGGGAGTAGAAGAGGTCGATCCTGCCTGTGCTAGATGATGCCTTTTTTCTCCCCTTCCCTTTCCCCTTCGCGCTCTGGCAAAAGCAAGCCTGACTGTGAGAGGCAGAGAGCTCCTGCAAAGCATGGGGATGCTCCTGGAAATCTGCTGCCTTAGCTGCCCGTCTCGCTCTGGTCTTGCCTAACCCCGGGCAGCCGCGTGCTCTCCACAGATGGCTGGCTTTCTCACTGACCTTTCTTTTCCCACTCTCCTATAACGGGTGGCAAACCATGGAGTAATTTCCATAAGCAGCCTTTATGGTCTCTCTCTCTGTAGCCCCAGTTCTCTTCTTCCAAAGAGGCAATGTGCTGAATATCTCTGCATCATATCCTTCAGTGGCTTCATGTATTGCGTCAGGCTGGTGTGGAAAGGCATTTCAGGGTAATGATCAGCCCGGAGCTGAAGCTGTTCCCTGTGTGTCACCTCATTGCAGGAGCATGTCCATCTAAAGACCTGTAATGCCTTGGCAGGAGGAGATCTTGCAGGGTTTCCTGCACTGTGCACAGAGAACCTGTGGGACCCACAGCTGCAAACTCTCATTCATGCTGTGCGGGAGAGAAGCAATCGTGTCCCTAGCGAGAAACCCCAGTGACACCAGTGTGAGGGCTTGAAAATCGGCAGTCCTTGTGCAGGGACACACACCTCCCACTTCCCGGGCCGAGCCCCAGCCATCGAGCTGTTGGGGATTAGCAAATAGTTTTCCCATGGGCGTGTGTGAACTGGGGAAAGTCATTTCCTAACAGCCTCCTGCAAGATTTATGTGCTCTTTCCATGGTACAAGAGCGGCTGTAGCAGGTCTGCCCAGAGGCCTGTCTAGCCCAGATCCTGTCTCCAGCAGTGACCCGAGGAAGTATATAAGAATAGGACATGTTTAGAGAGATCATTCTATGCTTACACCTTCCCACCCATCCTCTGGCAACCTGCAGATTAGGGACTTTCTGAGCCAGAAGCTGCACCCATGTTCTTGTGGTTAACAGCTTGTGCTGAATTTTTTACCTTCTGCTGGTCATGGTGGGAGACAGATTAAGGGTGTAAGTGGACCACTGCTCTCAGACGGACCCCTCCGCTCCTGTCAGAACCGGTCAGAGCAAGAGTCTCATCCTGCAGGATGCGTTACCAAGGCAAAGCTCGCCTGTTTTCAGCGGGATTTTGGCCTGCACAGGAAGGCAGGAGCACATCTGTGGTGCAAAAAAAACCCCCAAACAACCTGGGCTGAATAAACACTGGGTGGCTCGATAGTGTGTACGTGCAGAGGCAGTGGAGGGCTTCTAATCCTTCACATTGAGGTTCAGCTAGAGGTGAAACCAGTCAGGACTGATGGCAGGGGCAGCAGGTCTTACTGACGTGGTCTGCGTGAGGAAGCAACAGGAGGCATGCCGAATTCACACCGGTAACTGGATGAACAGGGGAGACCTGTTTGCAAAGCCCCGATCCAAGTTTCCGGGTGGTGGCCACAGCACTTCTTCCTCTGCGTGCTCATGGGGAAATGAAGCTCAGCCGTGCCCTGCTCTGGCTTCTCTGTGCTGCGCCCTCTGGATTTGGAAACTGCTCTGGGTGCTCGGATGGCTTTGTTTCCGTGCCCAGCAGGGAGGCAGTCCTTGGTCTCATGCATATTCATCTCCTGAGGGACCTCTGAGGCTTCAGAGCATCAGAAGCAAAATTGAACTGGGTCACCAACCCTTATCCCTCCTACCATGGGGAGGGGAAAGGCAGCTAGCTGCTCCCGCACCTCTTGAGCAGGACAGGGCAGAGAGCTGATCTTGTGCAAGAGGCTTCTTTAGGCTGTATGGAAACACTGGAACAAAAAATATGACTATGTTGCTTATGCAGGTGATAGAAATTAAAATTCATATTTTAATATTCTTGTCAAAACACAATGAAGCAGGGCCATAAAGGCAGCATGAGAAGCTTTACTAAACTTTATATAACTGGAATTTTCTAATGGGAAAGCTGCCCGTTGGAAAAGGACCTGGGGGTGTTGGTCGACAGCCGGCTGAACATGAGCCGGCAGTGTGCCCAGGCGGCCAAGAAGGCCAATGGCATCCTGGCCTGTATCAGAAATAGTGTGGCCAGCAGGAGCAGGGAAGTGATCGTGCCCCTGTACTCGGCCCTGGTGAGGCTGCACCTCGAACACTGTGTTCAGTTTTGGGCCCCTCACTACAAGAAGGACGTCGAGGTGCTGGAGCGTGTCCAGAGAAGGGCACCGAGGCTGGTGAGGGGTCTGGAGAACAAGTCTGATGAGGAGCGGCTGAGGGAACTGGGACTGTTTAGTCTGGAGAAGAGGAGGCTGAGGGGAGACCTCATCGCTCTCTACAACCACCTGAAAGGAGGTTGTAGCGAGGTGGGTGTCGGTCTCTTCTCCCAAGTAACTAGTGACAGGACGAGAGGAAATGGCCTCAAGTTGTGCCAGGGGAGGTTTAGATTGGATATTGGGAAAAATTTCTTCCCCGAAAGGCTTGTCAAGGATTGGAACAGGCTGCCCAGGGAAGTGGTTGAGTTCCCATCCCTGGAGGTATTTAAAAGACGTGTAGATGTGGTGCTGAGGGACATGGTTCAGTGGTGGACTTGGCAGTGCTGGGTTAACGGTTGGACTCGATGATCTTAAAGGTCTTTTCCAACCTAAACAATTTTATGATTCTATGATTCTATGAAATGAGGAACTAGCAATGATTCATTTTGAGACGCCTGTTGAAACTTTTGCCAAAGTCACGGTGTTTCTGTTAAGAGCCTTTCTTTGATTAAACCTGTTGTTGCTGATCTTCTGAAAAAACTTCCCGCTGGCTTTATTCTGGATCCTGAAAGCCAAGCTGTGGCTCCACAGTGTACCTGGCGTTTCCTGCTTCCTGGAACATTTTCACCACATCTGCTGGGGCTGGGACTATTACAAAATACATCTTCCCTCCAGCCTTGCAGTAGTGATATCAGTTTCGTCTGGAATCCAGAAAGACAAGCGGCAGCACAAAGCCAGCAGCTAACGGTGGTGAACTTAATGTTTTCATCCTGCCTCAAAGACCTGGTTGAGGAACGGGGGATTTGAAAGGCTGTGCCTGACTTTTCCCCTCCGCCCCTAATTCCCAGCACAATGCCCACGGGTGTCAGGATTGTGTGGCAAAAGATGGAGTGTTGTAAAGGTCTGTCTGTCTTGGAGAACAATGCTCTTTAGTTACTGCTGAAACAAAACGGGTATAGCCAGGCTTATCTGCATACTGTTACCCAGAGTGCTTTTCAGGCCTGCTCTGTCCCTAACCTCAAATATAAATGTTCTGGGTTTGTTTGAGGAAGGGCCCCTTTCTCACAGGAAAGTTGTGTCTTTTCTGTTTTTGCAGGTTGCTCAAAAGTTTATACCAAGAGCTCCCACCTGAAGGCACATCAGAGGACTCACACAGGTAAGAGCACCACATCATCAGGAAACTTTGCCAGCCTACACTTCTTATACTGTGCCTGATAATGGTGGTGGTGATAATGTAGCTGAGTTGATTACCTTAATCTAGGGTGGTTATTGGGGTAAGGAGCGCAGTTAAGTCTATCGATGTTAATGTTAAAAAAAGTGCAATGGTTGCACTGGTTTATAGTGACTGCTCACTGCTGTGTGCACTTGCTTGCCTTCTGGAGGGATGGTCTAGAATTTAGGAGCACTCTTGGAGGCTCTTGAGTCGATGGATTGGGAGGAGGGGGTGCCCTCAAAACCTCTCTCACTCTGAGCTCTTCCTTTGAGATCTCCCAAATCCTAGCCAGGTCTGATCCTGCTTAGCCTACAGAAAGATTGTGTAAAGGCATGTGGTGCGTATATATGACCTCTGAGGAGACAAGGGCTGTCTCTTTTGAGTCAAGCGCCCCTGTGGTTCCCAAGGAGAGGAAGGAGCCCCTCGTATCTCCTTGTGTACCAGCCACACGGACCATTCGCACCCCGTGCTTGTCCCCTTAGCAGCTGTCAGTGGTGTATCACTGGAGCTGCCAAATACACGTACAGAAGGGCTCCGAATACATGTACAGAAGGGCTGTGCCCTCATTCCTGAGGGCGAAGGTGCCGTGGGCTGCCCTTGCTGGTGTAAACAGGGTCACTAGCACAGAGGAGCTCCCACCACTCCCACCACAGCCAGCTTCCCCGGGGTAAACCTAGCTCAGTGGCACTTGTGCATTCAAGCACAGGTCTTCTCATTAAGGCATTTATTATACCTGAAACTTTATCAGATCCCCAGGTAGTCCAGGAACCATCAGTACCCTCATAAATCTCTTTTATAGAAGGGCTGATCTTTACTGAAAGCAATTAAGCTGGCCCAGAGTTCACTTTTCTTTTTTATTAGCAACGAACAAAACCCATCCTGAGGCTGGGAATCAGTTCTTGCACTTGGCTCTGTTCCGTTTTCGTCTTATCAGTCCTTCGAACAAGCCAGCAAAGAATTTTTCTTTGTGCATGAGGTACAGTATTTTTTTGGCAGGGCCTGGGTAGGAGCAGGCTGGAGAACAACACGGAAGGGGTGGAAGAAAGGAACAGGAAGGACGTTGTCCCGGCTCCGAAAGCTGGGTGGTGATAAGCATTTGTCACAACAGCAATCTGTATTCAGGGCTACGCTAGGGCTCTCGCTTTACAATTAAACATCTCTTTTCCCCTTCTGTTCGGAGCACAGGTCTTAGCTCTGTGCCCAGAGATGCGACCCATCTGAGACATGCACCGTCCTTACAAGTCACAATATAAAGATGTGTCCAGGCAAACTTGGGTGGTTTTTGAACCCAATAAAATGCAGTCATTTTCCCAGATTTCCCAGTAATTGGGCTGGAAATCCAAGTGCCTTTGCCTCCTTCCACTTCACTTGCTGTAAGAGGGAAGGGCAGAGGGGTGAAGGAGGATGTGACCTGAGTAGTCAAGAAAACTGGTGGTGTTGTGGGACGGGTAAAAAGAAGGGAATTCAAAACAGAGAGCCACAGGCAGGCAGGCTCAGGGTGTCTGCGTCCAATTTTTGAAGCCTCCTGCTTTGCTTTTGAGGCCTCAGCCTCGCTGAGCACAGCACCGGAGCTGCAACGGCAGGGCCCGTCCCAACTGCTGCCAGCGAAGTACGCTCGATGCCGCTTCAGCTCCACCACTTGAAGGGTTAATAACACCCTTTCTCTCGATTCTTCGCCTGATGGCAGCTGGGCTGAGAAGTACATGATCTCTAAGATCTTTTCTTGTGGTTTGCCCGTTGCTATGGGCTGGGCTGTATTCATCTCCTGGAGACACCATTCATTTCCTGGGTGCCATTGTGAGATTAAATATATAACCCGGTGGCTGCTCACCCGCCTCCCGGGGGCTGGGAATGCCAGTTTGGGTCCTTTGTTTGAGCTTGCCCTGCCGTGCTGTCCTGGGAGATGGAGCCAGCTCGTGGGACAATGAAAAGCATTTTGTTTCTATCCTGGAGATCAACCTGTTATTGTTTGAAACTAAAGGGCCTTGGTAGGGTTGACCCAGCCAGGTGACCTGGTTGGGACAATGTCTGCGGCTGCACAGTGCAAATCCCGCCTTTGTCTTAGCACGCTAACGCAAACCCCGAGATCCCCAGCGTGCCGTAAAACATCCAGCGTGCTGCTTGTAAATTGACTTTAAGTTCTCTATTTACCCGCGCTATAAAAAAATACACCGCTCTCCTCCCTGTGGTGCAGAGCCCAAGGGCTTTTTGGGGAGCAGGCTGTGGTCTCGGTGCCCTGTCTCCTCCACGTTCACGTGTCTGTGCTTTCATATTTTGTCCGGTGTGTGCAAGACACGGGAGATCTTGCTGTGGCTGAATGTTTTCTGTGTCCTGGCCAAATCCACCGCCTGCCTAGCACACAGGCTGCGGGGAGGAACATGTCAGAGCACGACACGCATGCCTGTGCATGCATGCTGCATGTGTACGTGCATTCATGCCGTGATGGTGCGCTCAGCAATTGGCCGATGAAACGGTAAATATTTGAGGTCGGGAAAGTCAGCACATTCCCTGAACTCTGCCTGCTTGTTCAGGCTGTTAAGAGCGAGGGCTAATATTTGAGAGCACCACACCCATGTGCGGAGAGGCCTGCAGCCAGGGTTCAGCTCTACAACCTGGGCACGCAGGGAGCTGGAAGCGGGCACGGGCTTTTCCAGCCCAGTTCCCAGCTGGCTGAGAGGTGGCACAGTTTAATTGATTTCAGTTTGGGAATAGGTGTGTGTGGGCGGGAGGGGGGAGAGGGCAGAGGCATTACGTCACCCAAATGCTCTGAAGAAAACACAATGTTTTGCGTACAGAGAGCTGCTGCAGGGCTGAACTTTGAGGCAGAGCGCGTTACATGGTGGTTTCAAAGAGGCGAGGCTTTGAGGAAAATTTACATGGCGTAACCCCCTTCTTCCTCCTGATGCCTCCCACCCGTGTATGAGCAGCAACACCTTCCATAGGAATTTTTGGCTTTTTAGTTAAAAAAAAAAAACAACTCAGAAAATTTTTTAGCCAGAAAGCCAGAAACGCTCCAAAATCCAACAGGATCTTGAACAGCACTAGAAACCAAGCCTAGAAAGCAAGGCGGAGTGGGGGGCACGTGGGCAAGACCTGGTTACGGCAGCTCAACAATTTGTGGTCCCTTGGTGGCTATGGACTGCGTACAGCAAGTGAACCCTGGTAGCGTAAAGCATCAGCATGGCCACGAGCCCTGTTCTGCAGCGGGGCAGCCCAGGGTGCCCTCCAGGGCCTCCCAAGGAGGACGGGCACCTCTGAGAGGACGGGGTGGGTGTTTGGGAGGCCGGGCAGATGCGTGTCCCCGTAGGCTCTTGCGGGGCCGTGCTGTGCCTGTGACCTGTGGCTCTTCCCCGCAGGTGAGAAGCCCTATAAATGCACATGGGAAGGCTGCGACTGGCGCTTTGCCCGCTCCGACGAGCTGACCCGGCACTACCGGAAGCACACGGGTGCCAAGCCCTTCAAGTGCCTAGCCTGCGGCCGGTGCTTCTCCCGCTCCGACCATCTGGCTCTCCACATGAAGCGGCACCAGAACTAGGAGCCGCCTACGTTCGCCACTTCTCCAAGAGCAGCTGAAACTCTTTTTCTTTTCCGAGGGGGCCTCTCCTCTTCTCGTACGTAGGAACAAACCCATGCTGTGATCAACCGGCAGGGCAGGGGTGGCAGGCAAGCCCCCTCTGCAAGCCCTGTCCCCAACTGTTTCTGGTTTTAAAAGAAATCTCATTAAAAAAGAGTTATAATTTACAGACTGATCTCATGACGAGGCTCCCGGCGGCACTGGGGCGGTGGACCTTGGATTCCAAAGGGCTTTCTTCCAGCAAACCTGCTATTTATTTGTCACTCAGGAGCGACTGTCCTTCGTGTCTCAAGCTCTTTGGGATTTTTTTTACCCCTCTCAGGGCGGTGCCTTGGGTGAGCCCGAGGAGGGCTGTGACGGGCTGGTAGCCTGGCTGTGCGTGAGAGGTCTCACTTCAAACTGTCGGTGCAATCCTCTTGGACTGCCCCATGGCGTGGCCGTGGATGTGGCACCTCTGATGTGCGAGAACAGGAGCACGTGCCCAGGGCTGTTTGGGTTGACAATCCCAGTCTCTGTGGGGGCATAGAAGAAGGGGCCTATGACATACTCACCTGACGTGCCTTCAAGCAAGGGACAGCACAAAAGCAGATGACAAAAGCCATCATCTGTGTCCCGTTGAGCCCACCTGCGGTTTCCCGGCAGCCAGCTCACTCAGGGCTGCGAGTATCTGCCCTGCTTGGCCAGGTTTTTTTGGTTGTGTCCTTAGCATTTCTGCTTCCAAGATGAATTTTGACTTCAGGTGTCTCTGGGAGGACCAGCATGGGTCTTGAAGCCACCCAGGGGACTGCAAAAAAGCCACTGGTAAAGCTCTGGTTTCCCAGAATACACTGTGCCTTTCTCCAAAAAGCACTGGGCAGGCTCTGCTCATGCCTTGAACACGCACACAAGGAATCAGTCATCGCCAATCGCACCGGTCTTTTGCTGTGGCCCTTTCATCACATTCAGACAGAAAAGAAAAAAGAAAAAAACATCTTTGAAACAAATTCCAATAAATCCTGCTGTTCAGATTGTAATCATGTTACCTACCTCACAGGTTCACCGTCTCGGGCTCCGTAAGGCACCTTCCTTCTTCTTCCGTGGGGTGCCGTGACGCGTGGGGCACATCAGCCATTCTTCAAAGTCTACCGGGGGTTAAACTTAGGCAGAGGAAGAACCAGGCCATGCCAGTTTGAACAGCAGCCGTGCAGGTAATAAATAAATCAGGAACAAATAATGGGCCCAGTTCGTTCAACAGAATATTGATTTCCCTCACCCCGTCCTCCTCTTTTATTCTTCCTTGCACAAATTTAAGTAGCACGCAGACTGATGCGCGTCGGCAGCGCGAACTGAAAGGCCATGCTGAACCGCGGCATCTGCAGGCGGTGGAAATTTGAAGGCCACCCCCCTCTGCTATTGCCCAACTGCACATTAGCCGAAAACCGCAGCTGGGTTCCTGGTTGTCCTTTGCCTTGGATAAATAAAACTGATCACGTGGCTGCTCTGGCGTGACAGGAGAGGAGGGCAGGAAGGATTTGGGAGGTGGTGGTACATGGTGTGGTGTAGGCTTTGGGATGGATGATGTGCCTGGGGCTGGTGGTGCAGCGCTGCAGTGAGCCCTTTGTGTGTCTCTTTGGCAAGAAGCCTCCTCCTTTCTCCATGCCACCAGGGAGGGTGGGAATGGAGGGGTGATGTCAGGCCACCGAATTGCTGGGAGCCAGCTTGGGTGACTTTCCCCGACGGTGCGTGGGAAGGGCTTTCCAGACCTCAGCACTAGGGCCTTTGCCTGGCTGGAGGGTTTGATGACGGCACCCTCTTGACACCGTGTTCAAGTGGGGATTGGAGAGTCTGGCTCATAAATCAGCTTTAGCTGACCACGTGAATGTCCTCCAGGTCCTTTTTCCAACTCTCCCATTGCTTGTCATCACGGCTCGCTGGGGATCGGCGGGTGCTGGAGCAAATGGGCTCGGTTGCCATCTACCTTGTTGGCTGTGGGGTCTGGCTCCTCTTCAGGGCACAGAGCAGGACCTTGCCAATGCCACCACTGTGACCTGGGCTCCTTCTTTTTCCCCACCTCATCTTGGAGGTTGAGTTGAGCCATATGAGTGAGTAGGGCGTGCAGTGCCATCTCCCCTCAAAAAATGGGGGTAGGAGTGGTGCATGGCCTGAAGCCTCCATGCAGGGGACAGTTTTACCTCTTGCTTCTGCTTAGAGATGGGTCTGGCGAGCCTCAGGGAAGGTCTCTGATTATGGAAAAACCCCTCGGAGAACGGCGGTGGTGCAGGGTGTAGGAGCGTGCGTGTCTGCTGGCGGGGGCGGGTTGAGCTCACGCCAAAGGAATTTCAGGGTAGCGTGGAGATGCCTCAGCCAGTCCCCGCCGGTGTCTCCAGGAAGCTCGGGCTGGCTCGGTGGGGCTGGGGGGGGCGCACAGCAGCCGTGCTGGGACCTGCTGGGCTCCACCCTGCGCCGCTGGCGCCCATTCAGCTCCTCGGCGGGTGAGCCCCGGCACGGTGAGCCTGTGGCACCGCGATCCCCGCACCCCCCCCGGCAGCTGGCACCCCGCACCCCCCCGGCAGCTGGCAGCCCCCACGGCTGTAACTGCAACCTCCACGCGGGAAGATGTTTTTTTCAGTGCTTCTGTTGTGGTTGAACCTCCTAAATGTGTGAGCCAAACTACAGAGCACAGGGTCCACCCAGCCACCGCGCGTGCCATCAGGCTGGTTGTGGGGTTAGCCCTCACCCGTGGCCCTCTCAGAGGGGTCTCATTGTCACCCCTCTTTTTTTTGGAGAAGGAAACCTCTGCTCCCCCCCCGCCCCCCCCGCCCTTTCCATCTCTCCCCCCCCTGCCGTGCTGATGGGGCTCAAAACGTGTTTGCTGAAAAACAGTACAAAGCCAAAACAACCAACAGGCAGCTTTAAATCTTAGGGAATTTTAACTAATT
>NW_008794630.1:930939-933197 GCF_000699145.1 Aptenodytes forsteri | reverse complement strand
GTGTGTGTGTGTATATATATATATATTATTTTTTTTTTCTTTTTTTAAATTTGATGGAGGGGCAGAGGAAGAAGTGTCTTAACAACCAACCACCCCAATCCAGTACTGCTTCCTGAGCAGCACCACTGGTCTGCATGCAAAATGCTGACATGCAAATGTTTTACTAATGCAAAGGCAACACTTTAGAAAACAAAAAGCCCAAAGGAAAACCACAGCACGCCTTGGCTTTTATTTCTCTATTTTTGTGTGTGCAGAACTGGACGGCCTCTAGCCTTGCATTTCATTGCAGCTCTCGGTGGCCGAGGGCAGCTATTCCCCGGGAGAAAGCCCGGGGAGACAGGGAGTGATGCTGACGGAGCAAAGCCCCTCTTTGCTACGACGGGAGGGACGGCTTGGAGCCGAGCGACGTAGCCGGGGGGTGCGCGAACCCCAGCTGAATGAACGTCCCTCCGTCCCTGGTCCCCTGGGACGCTTGGGTGACGGGGACGTTGGGAAAGGTTTGCAAGCCTGGGAGGCTTTGCAAGCCCGTGCTTGGTGCAGAACAAATGCCAGTCCGGCCGGGAGGCGGGCGCCTCGTCTCTGCCCTGTGCCTGTATCATAGCGGGGGGGGGGAAAAAAATCGCTGTAAATAGGAAAAGGGCACTGTATCGCTTCGCGGGTCTGTGTGGATTGAAAGTGATCGTTTACTGTCCGAGATGAACACAATGTGAAAAGAAAATTGGGACCTGGAAAACTTGGGTGGAAGGTTTATTTTTCCGGTGATGCTTTTGTTTGTTACATAACCCCTCTCCTGCCCGAAACTCCCCTACAGCTATTAATCTATCTCATATTTTGTAATAAAATTTTATCACGTGGAGACGTGGTCTTTCTTCTGTTCCCTCCCCTTGCAAATGCTCTTTTTGCCTTTACCCGCTGCTGCCTGTGCGTGTGTTGATTTTACAGGCGTAAGAAAAAGGAAAAAAAAGCTTTTTTTATTGGGTTGGATTAGGAAAATGGGTATCCGAGGAGGGGAAGGATCCGTGCGTGGTATGAGCCTGGAGCACCAGCCAACGCTTGTGTTGTTACGTGGCCTAAGCTGACGCTTCGGAGGGATGGCGAGCCCTTTCTCAAGCCGATGTTCCAATGCTGTGCAAAGAAAAAGGAGGGGCAGGACACTTTTGTTTTTTTTTTTTAATCCCCTCCGCCTTTACTGTGTGCTCCCATTTTTTGCCCTGTGAGGGGAGAAGGGGGCACCCGCAGGCCAAGCGGGTCAGGGGGAGCAGGAGCGGAGCGGGAGCCTCCTCCCTCCCCGGGCCAGGCAGAGGGGAAGAGAGAAGAGACCTGGGGGGGGGACGGGACGGGACGGACGGACACACGAGGAAGTGCTGGGCTGGGGACGCTGCGTTCAAAATCCCCGTCTGTGTACTTCTGTGTGTATATGTACACACATTTGTACATGCGCAAACAGCCGGCGGGGGTTCGGCGGGGGCTGTTGAGCTCATGCCCTTTGCATGTGCACACACAAACACCTACAAATACACACGCGCGCGCGCACACATCTCTATATATACAGTAGGCTGAACCAAACAGCTCTTTATAAGCCGCTCCTGGCAGGATCCCACCTGCTTTCTCCAGCAGCTTCTTTGTGACTGCTTCCCACAGTCGCCTCCTGGCCCGGCTGCGCTTGCAGGATCATAAGTCTTACTCCATGTTAAAATCAACAACTCCCCATTGCTTTCCAAAGGTTTTGCATTTCAGCTACATTTTTCATGAAGAAAATCCTCTTCCCCTGCTGATTAGGTTCCCTCAGCTGGAACTTCATTACGATGCCGAGACGAGTTGTTTTACAGCCTTCTCCTGTGGCTTTTAGACCCTGTTGATGGTCCCCAGGCATTGCACTGTTTTACTTTCCGAGTCCTTCTCCTCCCTCGGTTGTTTCCAGATTTCACCGTCACTTGAAAAATAACTTGGGGACCGAGATCTAATTAAGATTAGGGGGGCCAGGGAGAGCAGGACATCGAGCCACGCACCTTCTCTTGTCGCTTCCTTGCAGTTGCAAAGTTTTGCTGCAGACGATTGCCTGTGCAGAGCCGGAGGGAGCGCTGGGCAGTGCTGCCTGCCTGGGAAGGCTCCGGCCGCAGCTCTCCACGGCGTGTTTGGTGCTGGGTGCCGCAGCAAGCCTGTGCGGCCCATAGGCAGGGGAGGCTGGGGGGAGAAACCAGCACCGTGAACCGCTCCTTCGCTGCACGGCTGGCGAAGGGGAGAAGAAAACTGTAGTT
>NW_008794630.1:929785-930873 GCF_000699145.1 Aptenodytes forsteri | reverse complement strand
GAAGGGGACGGTGTCGGGGACATCCCCTGCAGTGCAGGGAGGGAGGTTGGGGGCTGGAAAGGAGGCGGGAGTTTCTGCGGAGCGAGGCGTTAGGAAGACATGGGCCAGCGGCTGGAGCCTCTGGGGAGGTCTGGAGGCCAAAGAGGGCCTTGTGGAGATCGCCATGGACCCGTCACGGGCTGCCTGCACGGGTGTACCACACGCCTCCTTTGAAGCCATCTCCTGCTCTGCAGCTATTTGTGGCAACTCGTTTTCTGATGTATGGTCTCATGCTGGCCGGTACGGACGGAGCCGGGGTGCTGTTCATCTTTGCTAAATACATTCTCATGGAAAGAGGCATCACATGCCTGAACACCTGAACGTAGCCTTGAACCCCCTCATTCCACCCAGCGTGTCCTTCGGCACGCTGCTGCGCTCTGGACTTTGCTCTGGCTGCACAGCCAAGCTGTTCCTGGCGAGATCACCAAGATAGTGAGTAATGGGGAAGATCTGCCATGACGTCAGGAAAGTCCAGAGAGTGGCTATTTTATTGCATGCGAAACTGAAGTGTCCTTCCGCGACGGAGCTGCAGCGGGGAAAACCCCGGAGAGGGCATCAGAGGAGAGTGTGGACGGGGCTGCCACGGCTGCTTCTCCTCGGTGGCACTGCTGTCACGTGGGATGGGGACCCTCCTGTCCCAGAAAGGCTTCCCGTAGCCATGGGCCACAATTCGGGGGCGGGACACGACTCAGGAGGTGGTGAGAGGGTGAGTGACCTTTTGGGTCACTCAAGGTAAAATGCCCCCGCAGGAAAGCCCCAGTCAGGTTTCCAAACCATCCTTTTTTGGAAAACAGCCCGTCAAGCCCACCCGCAGCTGTCTGTGCTCACTCATCCCCACCTCCCTTGCCAAAAGTGATTTGTACCATCCCCGGTTTTGAGGGACAGGGCTGGCTGGAGCGTGTTGGTGGTGCTGAGGACAGCAGGCAGGCACCAAGGCGGCCACGGACTGTCCCTGTTGCAGCGCAGGGCTGTGTATCCCCTGGTTCCCAATCCTGGCCCTTTCCCTGCCCAGGCCCCCAACCCTGGTCCTCTGTCCTGGCAGGGGGGGG
>NW_008794630.1:859902-928611 GCF_000699145.1 Aptenodytes forsteri | reverse complement strand
GCTTGCGGGGGGGGGGGGGGGGTGATGCTCTGCTTCACCCGTACGGCATCACGGACTTGAGAAGGCCCAGCTCCGGTCTGAGGATCAGCTGCTGAGTCAGGGGTGGTGAGTCCATCTCAAAGTCAGGCTGGGATGTCCTGGGAGGACGCAGTCCCTTTGGGTGCTGGGGGGGTGCTGGGGAGCTGTTTTGTGTTGGGCTGCGCCGAGGGAGAGATGCAAGACCCTGCTCGGGTCCTTTTGGGTCAGCTCTCTCCCTGAAACAGGAGAAAGCAGCAATTAAAAATAATAATAATAAAAAAATCCTCTTTCTCCAAACAGTGGCAAATCTGGGACGCAGCTCAAAGTGGAGCTGGGAGTTCAGGCTCACCCCCCAAAGGGTCCTCAGCAGAGCAGGACCTCATCCTGCTGAAACCCCTTCACCCTGCAGACCCAGCCGGTGAAAGGACCCCCCCCTTACCCACCCCGTGACTTTCACTGCCTGCAGTGTCCCCCCAGCGCCGCCGGTACTGTCTTCGCCTTGTTTGTGCTCCGGTGATGAAGCAACACTGCTGTAAAACCCTGGTTCGATCGCATTGACTGTTCCTGCGTAGTTATGGGGCTGTTAAAGCTGCAGGAATGCCAAGATCGCGGCTGGTCAAGGACAGGGCGATGGGCGATAAAAACCAGAGGTTGGAGGAGGGGGGTGTGTGTGGGGGTGGGCGATAAAAACCAGAGGTGAAAACGTGGAGGAGGGCGTCCTGCCACATGGCCTTGCATGGCATGGCCAGGAGGCGAAGGCACCAACTGGAGAGCACCCAAAGGTGCTCTGGGTTTTTTTGCTTGGCATCCAGAAGGAAGCAACACTGATGCCACCATGCCATGCCTGGCACCCAGAAAGCAACGGGAGTCACCAAGGCAGGAGGGCCTGGTGGCCTTGGTGGAGATGGACAGCTCAGTGGGGGAGGCTCAGCGAGGCTCTGGTCTCCCTCTGCCCCCCCCCGCTGGGGTGATTTCGGAGGGGAAGGCTGGAAGGTCCCACTGCTACAGGACAGCAAAGCACCCACACAGTGGCACCCTGTGCCCAAGGCGTGGTGGGATGGGATGGGAGAAAACCTAACCCAGCTTCCTCTGGGGTCTGGAGAAGACACCGCGGATGCCCACCTTGCATTCCCCAGCCTGGCCGAGCGGCGCTGGCGTTGCAGCGAGCCCAGCGCCGACCTCTGCCCGCGGGCACCTGCCGGACGCGGCAGTGACTTTCAGGATGGTTTTATTTTTGAACTTTATTGTCCCTTCTCCCCCCTCCCCCCCGCCCCCAAGTGACTAACCCGGCGCGTCTGCCCCGCGGCAGATAGCTGTCTCCCCAAGGTTATTCTGTTTGATGTTTTCATGGCCCGGGCTGTAAAGTTATCCATTGACTCAGGAAAACACAATTAAGAGAGAAAGAGCTGCCGGGCGGGTTATTCAGGTATCTCTGCAGCTCAGCAAAGGATTGCAGTGTGGGCCAGAGATGTGGCTACCGGCGGGTATGGCAAAGCCTCTGACGGCACCCTGGGGCTGGGACGATGCCCGGCAGCCGGGGGGGACCAGCTCCCGTGGTGCTGCTGTCAGCCCCTGCTGTCCGCTCACCTGGAAAACACAAGGGCTGGGAAGGGAGTGCCAAAGGCAGGCTAAATTTTGGGGAGGGCGACAGAGAGGTGCGTGTGCTGGTGGCTGCTCCCACCCCGGTGGGAACGGCCACGCTCGCCGTGACAGCAGCCGCAAGTGCTGCCCTTCAAACCCAGACCTTATCTCCTTTATCCTGAGGACTATCAACCCCTCTAGTCTCCCTGTAGTGCCCTATCATGCAGCCAAAGCCGGGACTGAGCCATTAAAGTTAACTATTACCCAAAGTGAGTGTTTATTTGGGGTAATACAGGCCCGGGGGAAAGTGAGGGAGGGGAGGAGGAAGGCTCTTTTTTCTTTTCTACAAGATATCGCCAGCCCCGCAGCGCTAAAGTGGTGCTTAAACAAGATGAATGCTTAAATAACAGACAGCAAACAGCGCTGCTGGGAGGTGGGATGGGAGAGCCCCGGCCACCGCCGGCCGCTGAGCCGCAGCCAAGCGGCTGGGACGCCTCGGTGTCCCCCCGGCCCATGGGGAGCCCTGTGCAGGGGGGGGGGTTGTCTTGTACCGGTGGGAGGAAAGGCTCCTACAAACTTTCCCCTGGCTTTTTGTCGTCGGCTAACTTCGGGGGGAAATCCTCACTTTCCAGATGTTTTCTCCTTCCACCCGCGCACCCACGCCCTATCTCTGACCACGCTGTATCTCCACCCGGACGGCTGCTCGTCCCACTCCCTAACCCCATCAGCCATGCAGATATCGGGCAGAAGAAGGAGCCAAGGTAGGGAACATCCACACCCAGACCTTTCCTTGGGTCGTAGAGGGGCATCACCCATCTTCAACTCTGAAGCTGAACATCCCCAAAGTAGAGGGATCCCCAGTCCCAACCCTGCCCCAGACAAGTCACTACCCCAGAATTTAAGTCCTTTTTCTCCACTCCCAAGACCGTTTCTTTCTCTCCCCTCTCCCTGGAGGGGACCCCACGCGAGTCGCTGCTGTAGGGCAGAGGCCCTGCTAGCCGAGATGAGAAAGGGACCATTCCCACAGCTGCTACGGCCAGCTGGTTTGGGATAAAAATGATCCCAGGTCCCCCTGTTGAAATCGTAATAGCGCACAGAGATGCTGCGGTCTCGGTGTCACTGCTGTGGCGGTGGCTTTATGGACCAGTGGGGGTTTTGTAAGGAGACGGGGCAATCTGCACAGCCTGAGCCCCAGGGGGAGGTTTGAAGGAGGATCCCGATAGGGAACCCACCGGCAGCTCTGGAAGGACTTTGGGATAACTGTGGAGAGCAGAAGAGCAAGGAAAGCGTCCAGGGCCTTCAGGAAGGATGGCAAAGAGTGGTGATGGGATGCAGAAGGATGATAGCAGTCCGTGAAAGCCTTGTAAAGGACGTGGACCCAGTGAAGCAGGCGGCTTTTGATGGGATGCAAGGCTCAGGCAGTGGGAAAGCAGCAACACCTGGGCTGCGGGACCAGCACGGAGGCACTGGGGGACAGAGGCCGGCTGGGAGAGCCACGCCAGGGCGGTGGGAAGGCATCGAAGGCACTGGGCTCGGCTGGTGCGTGACCCAACGCATGGAGTTTCCCGTCCCTGCCCATAGACCCACAGCTGGGAGCTGCCACCTGCAGTGATGGAGACGCATCCCTGCAAGTGCTTGGCCCAGATGGGAGCAACATCTCCAATGCGGGGAAGTGCCGGGAGCACTGACTTCACGCTGATTTTGGCTTGCTGCGAGGAGCCGGTGCAGTGGGAAGGGAGTGACTGGGAAGCCCCAGCCTTGCTGGTGGCTTTTGCAGCCCCACGAGTGCATCCCATTTGTCCCTGTCCTCTGTGGGAGCACATCTGCGTGCTCCCGGGTGGGAGAGGTGGGGAAGGGCAGGGACATCCCCATGCTTTTCAGTGCCAGCACCCATGACCACAGCACTGGGCAGTGGGACGGATCCTTCGCCGTCCTGGTCCTTCCCTCGGCCAGTGCGTGGTCCCTCCTGGGCACGTGGCAGCAGCAGGGAGGCTTCCCACAGCATGCCAAAATGATGCCGCTCCTGGGAGTAACCGAATCCCGTGCAGGAGGGCTCACCTGAACCCTCTAATCCCATAATCCGTCACCAAGGAGACCAGAGCATTACCCAGCACTGCGGGAAGCAGAGGGGCCCTGGAGCAGGAGAATTGTTTCCTGACACCCCTGCCAAGTCCCATCGCTTTTTGGCTCACCCTGATGCTCCTGCCGGACAGAGCAGGGCCAGGGGAAGGACCGGAGAGACGGCTGCTCTGCTCCTCCGAGGAGCAGCCACTTCAGCAAACAGCCCCAGCCCCCTCCTTGCAACCCATCCCATCCTCTTGCTTTGCAATCCATTCCCATACCAGTTCCCCTGGCCTGGGCATGGGCAGCATTTACCATCCCTGCTTCCCAAAGTGCCTTTCTCCGGGGTATCTTTGCGGCATCATGAGGCTGGGAGGTGTCCCCCGGGTCTGGCTTTGAAGAAAATGGGGACCTCAAACTGCTGGGGGGGGTCTGCTCTGCCCTAACCCCATCATGGGTGGGTTGGAGGAAGACACAACTGGGTGCAATCAAACTGGGTAAGATTTTGGGGAAAAAAAAAAATCACTGCTGGTAACAGGCAACTGGGTAAGATTTTGGGGAAAAAAAAAAAAAAAATCGCTGCTGGCAACAGGCGGAACATGAGGTCTCCAAGCCAGATGGAGAACTGCCCCGTTGAAGCTCAGATCTATCTCAAGCACCAGAAAGGTGGTAAAAGGGGGACAAACCCTGAGCTGGAGAGCATCAGAGGGCACAAAACACACAGGAGGTCATTTGCTTCCCGACAGCCACCCGGAGGGGCAAATTGAGCCCAGGCTTGTCACCCAGGTCCCTGCATGGCCAGGAGGGGACACGTGCCAGGAGAGGATGATTCAGCCCCCTTGCCACACCATTTGCCTTCTGAACATGCCAGGCTTTCTCCCGTGACTGTGAAGGGTGCAGGGGGAGGAGAGCAAACTCCGAGGTAGTTTACATGAGAAAGGATTAATCCCGCCCTGCACAGGAACCTCCTTTCTGCTCCCACCATCTCCTCTGACTCGCCAGGGCCATAGGGCACTTCAGCCCCTGCAGCCCATCCTGGGCACCCGCAGGGATGTCCACTGAAGCTCCCACCACCTCCCACTGGACACCAGTTCAGCTGAGCCAGTGCAGAGACCTTGCAACTCATTGCACTGGTGAACCGAAGTTTTCCAGTGGTTACATGGTGGTCTCTGCTGGTCCCTCCTTCTCTACTGGCGCCCTGGATCACCTGGGCTGATGTTTGGGGAAGGAACCTGCAAGAGAGACGACGGCCGGGCATGAGGGCAGGGACGCTGGCGCAGCTCCTGGGGCTGTCCCCGCCGTGAACCGAAATGCGGAGCGCCCGGGCACAGCAGTGCCAGGGAGCTGCCACGGAGGGGGAGGCCTATGCAAACAGGCAGCGCGGCAGAGCCAGCACGCCTCGCCTTGCGGGAGGGGACGTGGAGCCAAATATGCCCTGATCAAACAAGCCAGCCACGGGGCTGCATGTCCTCCAGCCCGTCCCAGCGCGACAGAGCCTCAGGGCTGTGGTTTCACGACGCCGGAGGAAGGGGTGATATCCTCACTCGATGGCTGTGTGTTTTGGGAGGGGGTCTCGGTTCCTGGGGGTGATGCCACCCCCTTTGCCCAGGACAGGTCTCCGTGCTGAGGAGGAGCCAATGCATCTGCCAGTAGTCCTGGGGTGAGGAAGAGCAGAGGCAATCTGCCTCCCTCCCACATCTCCAGCCGGTCCAGGGCAAGGACGAGCCAGAAGCCAGATCTTCAACCCCGGCTCCTTTGCCTTCCCCAAACTCATCCGCTTCATCTGTCAGCTCTCCCGGCTCAGGCTGCCGATGCCATTCGTCTGCGCAGCACTTGGGGCAGCAGAGCCCTGCTCTTGGTTGGAGCTTCAGCCACACGTCCTGGGAGCTGGCCAGCCCAGGGTGAATTTTGGCAGTGGGGACAGCGGAGGCGATACCTGCCCAAGGAGCTCCTCTTCCTCTCCTCCCGGCTCTGAGCGAGGGTGCGGAAAGCTGCAGGAAGGCGGGCAGTGTTTTCCCCTTGGGTCCATTCGCAGCGGGGCTCTGCGGGAGGATGCTCGGACAAGCGCCGGGGCAGCAGTGTCGCAGAAAGCAGCGTTAAGAGTTTGCAGCCTGAGCAGGAAGGAAAACCTCCCCAGGAAGATCGGGGACTCAGCCCCACGTTCAAAGCCCATCGCCCGGGCTCCTGCGGCTGCTCCAGGTGGGAGAACATTCAGAAGTATAAATTGCATAAATATTCAATACTGGAAGAGGAGGAATATGAAGTGGAGAGAGGTCCTGGCTGTGCCAGGGGCTCAAATCATGGTTGAAGCTGTCATTTAAAGCATCACCTAGGAGATGGACGGTGCCAGCAGTGCACGTCCACACCGGCAGGTTTGCTCAGGATCCTGGCAGAGTTAAGAGCTTCATGCAAAGGTGTTGGGATCTTTTCCTTCGCTCTTTCCCAGCTAGGGAAACTGGAGGCCAGAGCAGTTAGGGGGGTCTGGAGGCTGCCCTGGCCTTGCACCCCCAGCGCTGCCTGGGGCCGGCAGCTGGGGAGGAGGCGGTGGCCCCGGCTGTCCTGCTGTGCCATCTAGTGGGATGCTGGCCCTGCTCCCCGAGTGGGAAAGTCCCTCTGGAGGCTTGGGACACCAACACAGCCCCCTGCAATACCCCAGCAAGACCCTAATTTTACATATCCCAGGACGGTGGCAGAATAACCCCACTTAGCTTTCGGCAATTTCTACCCCACAGCCCTTTGCAGCTGGGGGAAGGGGACACCAGGTCAGGTCCCCTCTGGCAGGACTAGACAGGACACTGTGAGTCCAGCCCTGCCCATCCTGCGCTGGCACTGGGTATGCGCATTCACCCAGGAGGGCCAGGAAAACAAATTAAAAGCCTGTAATACCATTGGCTTGGCTGCTTCCAGAAGCTGTCTGGAGAGCAACACTTAATCAGGGAACATCATTGCTCTCTCACTAATTGAATCTGCTTTCAGAGCCCACTCCAAAGGTCTGCGTTTGCTGCACGCACCACCAGCAAACAGCCTGTGTGCATCCCTCCACCACCGAGGACCAAAGCAGAGCCCCCACCTCCAGCCAGACACCAGCAGCAAGTGCCAGGGCACAGCGTGCTTCTCATCCCCTTTCCCCAGGGCAAATATGTTTGGGTATATCCCAACAAGCAAACCTGGGGCAAAACGCAGCAGCGTTTGGAAGAAAAAAGTAGCACAGGAGAACTCTGGCTCGGGTGGGGAGCTGTGACTCCTCGCAGCCCAGTTCGGGTTTCAGCTGGAGGGAGGTCTTGCTTTCCTAGAGCCAGCAGCGTTCCTGTGGAAGGAAAAGCTGATTTATTGGTTTTCTTATCTACAGCAGGTAAAGTTCGGCTTTGAAGAGTTGCTTTAAAAGCAAGAAGAAAAAAATCTGTTGTGAGATCTCATCAAAGTGAGATGCTGCCTCCCAAAATGCTTCATTTCAGTGCGGTGCCACGAGGATGGATAAACTTTCTTAGACGGTAGCAACTGTGTCGAGTAGCAGGCTTCTAGGCAGAAGATGAATCTCTAGCCTCTTCCACCACATTATCAGACATTTACTGCAGAGACACAGAAAACGTCCCCATTTCACGTGCAGAAACAAGACCTGCCTCACACTGGAAGCCTCAGAGCTGCAGTATGAAACATCCCGAAGTTGCCCATCAAACAAGAGCTTACCAAAAACCCCACACACGGCCGCCGCGAGGGCAACTCTTCCTGATGCTGATGGCTTCAGCTGTTTTTGGCAAGAGGCATTTATATCCTCGCTCAGTGGCTTGCTGAGTGCTCGGAGGACCCTTCCCCCGGGCTGGGTCACAGCTCCTGTAGGGCATGCTGTAATTAACACTATCCATCACGAGCAGTGACGGGGCTCCTTGAGAAGTGTGATTAGGTTGCACCAGCTATTGCATTACTCTTAAGGGCAGGGTGGGGGGGAAACGTCCCTTTTGAAAAATGGCTCAGTCATTAGATCTGGGGCATTAATTGAACACTAAGCCCAATGGATAATCCTTTCAGAGCTGATCTTCTCTCCAGAGCTTTCACAAATTTGCTGGAAGAGAAAGAGAGATGCATTTTGCTTGGAGAAGAGCTTCCAGAGACCTCCCCAGACCACCTGCACCAGCACCACCATCCCACAAGCAGATTCAGAGCCCATCTTGATATGATATGATGGGGGGGGGGGTTTCTCAGAAACATGTCAACCTGGACACGCAGAGGGTCCAGCAAAGCTCTGCTCCAAGCCAGCTGGGTGTGCAGTACTCAAAAGCTGAACAGAAAAGAGATGAACCAGGTAGACTGACACGCTTGTGAGAGCCGCCTGGGTGACTCCGGTTGCCTGATCCTCGGCCATCCCCGAGGTGCTGCTCAATGCAGACTCAGCATGCCAAACCCACCAAGCTCTGCATGGCTGTGAGGTTGAGCAAGGGACTTCTGCATGGACACGGGGTCAGCAGACGTCGGGGAGTTCTCGGCAGATCATATCTCTTGGCTTAAGAGATGCATTTTGCTTCTCTTTTAAAACAAGTAGCACTGACAGTCCTGCCAAGACCAGCACTGGTAGAAAGCAACAGCAACTTGCTCGAGCTGTGCTAATAGGGGAGACTTTGAAGACAAGCTCGCTCTCCACAGCATGATGGGGAAGAGGACTCCACATACACCTCATCTTCCAGATGCTTTAAAACCTCCTTTGCGCATGCAAAGCTTGCGTTCCCACCCCAGTCTAATCCTGCTGCTTTAAGGTTACGCCAAGGCTTATAGGAGGTTTTACAAAACATCCTGAACTTTTCTTTGAAGCTCATTTGGTCTCATGGTCCTCCAGGGCTTTCCCATTCCTCCTCTAAGAAGATTCATGAGCTCTGCCACGGAGTGAAGGGCACAGCTGTCCTCACCGGATTATACCCGCAGGGAGGGCAGACTACAATTAATAACACTCATCAGCAAGGAACAAAACAGGGGCTGGGGAAAGAATCAATTAGGCTGCATCTTCGCTGGATGGCATTTGGGGGAGGACATGGACAGCTTTGAGATATGGGCAAGGAGCTACTGGCAGCAGCTGGTTTCCGTTAACCCCTTCTGCAGCAAGCTGCAGTGGTGGAGGGGGGGGGCACTGCCTGCAGAAGCCCCCAGTCCAAGTTTGGGAAGGTCAGTTTTGGAGCTCATGTGTCCACATTCCCCTTGAATAGCTCAGGAGGTGCCAGCTAACGCATTTAGGGACAAGTAATGAAAAAACCAGACTGCGGCAGAAATTGAAGGTGGAAGCAGCAGGAATAAGGAGTTGCTGGGGAACGGGTGGGCATCAGTCTGCGGCGAGAGAGCCCGAATGGCCGCTACAACTCTGGGCAGCCTTTTACTGCAGAAACACTGACCCAGGGTGGTCTTTCTGCACAGAGCATCAAGTTCCCACTTCGCAACACGATCTCCGGAGCCACCAGGTGCTTCAGCAGGAGGTATTTAGCATGCAACACTGCTGCGCAGGCACAGACTTCCACACAGCTCTGGTACCAGCTTCTGTGGTGTTTACCAGCGACCAGCTCTTGCCAAGAGCTATACACAGCCTGGAGCTATGCATTAAATGAGCTGTTTTACTTGCAGCAGGTGACTGCCTCCAGCAGAGGAATTAGACTTGCTCAGCAGAACAGCCCTGCTGCTATGCTGCTGAAGAGAATCACTGTGGGAATTCGCCAAGGACTTAATGTTCAGTATTACTAGGTACAATTAAATTAGATTAACATATGCTTTGGGGAGGAAGCGAAGACCTTTACAGTTTCTAAAGGAGGAGGAATTTTTGGAGAAGGACAGGTTTGTAGACCTGGGTTCACAGGTGCCCTTTGTTTTGGTCCTCCAACCTCAGGGAGACAAACTCTGCCCACATCAAAGGGAGCACTGCAATTTGGCCATGCATGCGTGGGAGCAGCACCTGGCTCCGTAGGATGGGAAAACACTGATCCCTCAGGTGCTGGGTGGTGAGCTGCATCAGTGCACAAGTTCACAGTGGCAAGAAGCCTCAGCTAATGGTTTTCAATAACAGAGCATTGAAATATTAAAGTAATATGGTCTACATTTGCCAGGCTCAGAAAGACACAGTGGAAAAACAAAAATGACTGGCTGGTAGAATCCTATTAGACTCATTAATCACCATCAAGTACTAATATCTGTGTACTACCTCCCTGGTGATATTCATTACCGCAGCCATTGGGGGAGAGTGCAATCGAGCCCTGGGCACTACAGAGTGGTTGCACTGCATGCACAGCACTCAGCCCTTCCCCAGCAGGTGCTGGGACTGCTTTAAGCTCTCCTTGACTGCTAAAAAAGCTTCAGCCACTAGCCACAGCTGCTTCCATCATCTCTCTGAACCCACGCTCGCTTGAGCGGGCTCCGCATTTCCCTCTCCAGCATGAAACTCCCTTTGCCCACCACTCCTCTACGGCAGCTTTGCCTGCAGAAGCACACAATGACTGTAGCAAGTTAAAAACAGACCTTGCAAACAACTAGTCTAAAATATCCTCCGCTTTGGATAGCACCACCAAGACCAGCGCAGCAGGAGCAATGCCCACCCCGGTGCCTCTCCTCACCTGTGTTTGTCTCTCTGGAGGCGGCTCCAGGAGCTGGAGCAGATGCTGCATAGCCCCAGGGACCTGCAATGCCTCTGGCAGCAGGGACAGGGTTTCCTGCAAGGAGAAGCCTCAGGCACTAAACCCTCTGGAGCCACCCAGGAGATCCACCCAAGGACGCAGCCAGCAAGGCAGGGACCTGGTCCCACCATGTCCAGGCAGGGCAGTCATGGGGGTGTCAGCCGAGCAGATCACCAGACAAGCTCATGGCGATGAGGCAGGTCCAAGGTTGAGCTGGGAAGTCACTCCATGGGTCAAGGTCTGGATCAGGAGTATCAGTGGCCAGGGACAGGTATGGCTGCAGGTGAACTGGAGGCCAGCACCCCTACAGCACAGTCCAGGGAGAGAGGGATGGCCATGAGCTGAGCTTAAATGGGCTCCTGGGCCCATGGGTGTGGGTGGAGGCCCCAGGTGAGTTGCTCAGGGCCATTAAGGCCAATTAGTGTCCTCAGGGCCCTGACAGTCAGCTCTGAGATCTGACCAGGTTGCTTAAGGCTTGATCCAGTTGGGTCCTGGAAACCTCCCAGGGAGGAGGTAGCACAGCCCATTTGGGGACGTGCTTTGCTGCCCAACTGTCCTTGCTGTGAAAGTCTTTTATATCCAGTGTCTCCCACTCTTGTTTCTTTTGTGTCTGTTGTCTTTCACTGTCCCACCATGTGCTGCTGTGCTAGCCTGGCTCCATTTTCTTGAGCTCTTCTCCCAGGGGTTGGAAAGCTGCTGACAGGTCCCCCAAAGCCATCTGCTCTCCAGCCTGGACAAGGGGGCCAGTCCCACAGCCCCTTCACAGGGCAAGGGCTCCAGCCCCTGACCATCTCTGTGGTCCTCTGCTGAAGTTGCTCCTGTTTATCAATGTCTTTCTTGGTATTGGGGGCCCAAAACTGGACAAAATATTCCAGACATGCTCAAACAAAAGGGGGATAATCTCGTTCCTCAATGTTCATACCACCCAGGATGCTGCTTTTTCTGTAGAAGGGCCATTTTTGGGGCTCTCTCTCCATCTGTCCGTCCGTCCGTCCATCATTGATCTGTCCGTTTTTACAACGCAGACCAGAACAGCACATGTTTCGGAGTACGTTCCTGCTGTGTGGTCCCACTGAAACCAGCCCGGCAGGCTGCAGATCTGTGCATAGAGGCTGGAGCGGGGACAATCTCAGGTCGGCAGGAGGAGGCTGAAACAACGCTTCTCCCACTAGAAATAACTCCCTAAAACTTTTCAAAGTCTTCAGTGCACTCTTATGAAAACATGTCAGTGTTTCTATCTGAGATGCTTAGAGGCTGGCTTTAAGTGTGGTAGATGTCAAAACGTACAAAAAAGCCAAGTATTTCACATGTCCTGAATGGATTTAGACTTTGGTTTTGGGTTTTTTTCTTTGTGTAGAACTGTAGTTAGCAACATCCCCAGCCCAGGCAGCTCTTCCCACAGCGTAGCAACAGACCTGTCCTACTCCCAGGAGCTGGCAGAAGCCTGGGGACTTTTTATAAGCCCCCTTTTAGCTGCAGGTCCCCAGGGAATGGGGAAGAACGGTCCCCACGGTGCTCCCATTGTCCCTGCATCCCATGGCCACAACCAGCTCCCTTGCACCCTGTCGCTGCCGCTCCTGCGGGGGCTTAATGGGGTCCATCATAACGGGGGGGTGCACGGGGCCCCCCCGGCAGCCTGCAGCAGAGCAAGGGACCCTCGCTGCAGGCAGCGGTGGCTGGACAAGCGACAGCAGAGACCTTTCCGATTGAAACCTGTGACTGCAAATGCGGCTTTGCAGCAGCAGCGCCGTTTGCTGCATGTCCTCCGTGCTACTGAAACATAAAAGAAATCTTTTTTTTTTTATTTTATTTCCAGCCTCTGCTGGTGGAGGAATCTTCAAGGTCGTATTTATATTTATTAGATTCATCTTAATGGCTCCTGGGGAGTGCTGCGCTGACACCCAGAACAAATCACAGTGCTGGGGAAGGACAGGGAGAGTTACCGGAGAGTTATTCAGGAGAGCAGATGCTCAGTGACCACCGGCAAGCAGGCGCGGTGAGCACCTTGCACCGGTGGGCACTCCTGCTCCCCATGTCATGGGAAGGCAGAGGAGCCTCCGTGCTCGACCGTCGGCTCAACCCGGGACTGCTGGCAATGGAAACTGAAAGTTTCCCACTTTGTCCCAGTTTAGTTTTCTCCACGGCACGAACTGCCGTGCTGGGACGTCTCATCCACAGCAAAAATCCAGAGGCTGCAAGAAATGTGGCCAAAGTTTTGGGGTTAAGGCAAGGCAGTGGCTTTGAGACTCCTGAAGAAAGAGCAGGAGCCTCCCTCCAAACAGATACTGGTTTCTCTTCCCAGAGGGGCTCCTGGCTGTGGCCCAAGTCCCTAGGCTTTGTGGGACTGCTGGCCATGGACGGGTAGAAGCCAAAATCACTTCTGAAAACGGGGATGAGCAATAAGCATCTTTTAGGGCTGTAGTGGGTGGAGGAGGGACACGATATCCGAATCCGCTGACTTGCTTCTGAATCTGAAGCTCCCGCCATCCACATCGGTCAAGGGAATGAAGGGGTCTAAATCTCTCATGTCTGTTTTTAGGTGTTTATTCTGATTTGGAAAATAGGCTTCCGAATTGCTTCAGTCGTATCTTCAGCACCCCAAAGAGTTCCTCCCGGGAGGCAGTGGTACAGGGCTGTGCAGCCACCCTGCTGTCCTACTGGGGCATCTGCGCCACCATCTCGGCCACAAGACCACCTTGTGGGAAGGAGGATTTTACAGGAGCCTTGTAGCTGACTGCAATTCCCCTACAAAAACCTAACAATGTATTTAAGGCATGTAGTGAATTGGTATTTAAATGTCACAGAGCTTTGGCATAAGGAGGACACTTAGCACAAGCCCGTCAGAAGGTCCCTTGCTATTTACAGAGGTGGCAATGGCCTTCTACAAAGGGAGCAAGTCCCCTCCTTTATCAGTGGGAAAGTGGCAGAAGGACTTTTAGCCGCACTTGCCAGCAGTTCAGCCTCAGATCTTGGACTAAACCCCAGGATTTTTGGTCTCCAAGGGCTCGTGCTGCCCCTAACATTCTTCTCCTCGACCTTGCCGGAGGAGGCACCACCCAAGCAGGGTTTGTCACACCACTGCCTGGAGTCAGCTGTATGCCAGGGACCCGTGCTCAAAGGATCACATCCCTGGGTCCCTGTTTGACCAGGGGAAGAGATATGACAGTAGAGCCAATGCACTTTGCAAAAAGCCTTTTAGGAGCCAAGGGCAGACGTACTAGCCAGGATGTGTTGTCCCATCGAACCCTAGGGAAAAAAATAATCAGAAGTGCAAATTCTTTCCCAAAGACCCAGAAAAGTTCAGCTTTCAGTGAATGGTGCAAAATGCAGGGAGAAAAGACGATATTCTTGCTTTCTCCTTCCCCTGGGCTCCAGATCCATCACAAGCCTTGCTGTAATGGGCCACGACTCATGGGTGAGTTTATCTCTGGGGGCTTTCCCTGAGGAGCTGGGTGGGAAGGGGAGGGCTGGGGGCCCTTGGCATGCACCGAAGCAGCAAGTGCTCCAGCTCCTGGGGTGGCCACAGCACCAGGAATGGGTGAGGGGATTTGGGAAAGGCCTGGGAATGATGCGGGCACCTCCCCATGACTGGGGCAGTGCTGGGAGGCCTGCAGGGGAGCCGATGGCAGCTTTGGGATGTTGCGATCTCCCGCACAAAGGTGCCCGTGGCAGCTCTTTCCCCTGGAGGGGTTCACATCCGAGAGGAGAAACTTGAGGTTTCAGCTTGCAATGCTTAAAGATCAAAGCCTGCCTGCGAGCCTTCATCCCAGCAGGCAGGGGGAAGAGGGCTGGGCAGACAAAGAGGCAGCAGATGCGGTGACCTTTGCATCCTGGGTGAAAAGAAGTTGGAAGTAAAATGCCAGCCCCATCAGGCTGCTTTGCATCCAAATCTGCCGCTCGCTCCTGCTGCTGCTGCTCTTCAGAGGTGCTGGGAGCCTGCTCTGGCCTTGATCTGCTCCCGCTATTTGTTTCAATTGGTTTATTTTTAGATTTATGGAGAGGAAGAAAGCAATAAATAAATAAATAACCTCCCATCCCCACCCCCAACATCTCAGGTCCTGGCAAGCTCCTTGCAGACTGCCGGCTCTGCAGGGTGATGGAAATAATCTCCACCCTTCCTCCAGCCCCTGCCTCCCCCCAGCAGCACCCGGCAAGCCATCCATCACTTGCTGCGCTCAGCCTTGGGGACAGAAGGTCTGGGCAGTCAGCAGCCATCCCCCTGCTTCGGCTCATCCTGCTAAACTCAGACACCCTCGGGTTTGGTGGCCGCGCTGGGTGGGGAGCCCCGTTGCATGGAGCTGTGCTGCTCTGCGGATGGTGCTTCAGAAAGCAGCTAACATGGAGGACCCGCTGGTTAAGAAGGAGAGGGCAAGGTGGGCAAGGTGTCCACATATTCCCTCTGGCTGCCCCCGTCCTGCCCTGTCCTCCCCTTTCCTACAGCCCTGAGAGCTACCGGGCAGCACTGCAGCAGGGTGGGGGGACGGGCAGCCGCCTGTGGTGGCCCCAGGAAGACCCCTGCTTCGTGTGCTTGCACCGCAAGGAGAAGCATTTGCCCGGGATGACCGGAGCGATGCAACCAAGACTCGCTGGCAAGAGATATTTTTACTGTAAGCCTGTGAAAGACATGCTGCATCACGACTGGCACCATGTGGGTATCCCCTCCGATGCTGGCCAGCAGTCCTGCCTCTGCCTGCAACGTGTTACTGGTGTCCTGGCCCCTCCGGCAGCTAAAGCGAGGAGCGTAGGTGGAGCTGAGGCAGTGAGACTGGACGGTTCCTCGTTGCGGTGCCGATATTGCAAACGAAAGGCTGGGTTTTCCGGGTCACTCTGCCTGTTCTCCACATCTGCTGGTACCCCCTCCTGCCTGGCTGCAGCCGTGCAAAGCGGGAGGAGGTTGGCTGATCTCCCTGCGGCTGGTCTAAGCTGTCGGTGTGACCTGGCAGAAGCCACCGCCAGGAAACGAAGCTAGGGTTACTACCGCAGCCTGCCTTGTGACGACGCTGGCTGGAGGGCCGTGCCAGAGCTCTCCCGAGGCAGCTGAGCAGTGACGTTACTTCTCAGGTGCGTGTGCCTGTGATCCAGCATCTGCTGCCATTCACGCACACCCCAGTCAAGGCACTGCCCCGCTGCAGCCCGGCGTCGTCCCATGCAGACCTGCTACAAGAGTCCAAGGGGGCTTAATTGTATGGGGAGCCTGAAGAGGTGGTCTGCTTCCTCGGCTAACTGGAGCAGGACAAAGGTGCAGGTGCTGTTTTTAAAGGAGCTTTACCTTGGGCTGATTCACAGCTTTTCTTGTGAATTCTCCCCACGTGACGCATCTAAGACCTGTCATGCTGGTGGGCAAGACCAGGTGGTTTCTCTTCCCGCGTGCCTGGGAAGGGAGCACCACTTCTCTGGGTGGAATGGGACGGCAGCCTTGGGAATACACTTTGCTTCTTCATCCTAATATTTCACCTGCACCAGCTCCAGCTCCCTCCTCCCCTTGCCCCTTGCTGACACCAGGGTGTAGCACATCTGCCGTGAGAGGCTGCTGGCATCACATCGGGACTTGGGCAGCTCCCTGCAGAGCAGTTGTGTCCCCGCAGTAGTTAGAAACCTTTGCTCTCTTTAAGTCAAATCACAGCCACTGTCACCTGCCTGGTATTTATCAAGACCTAACTTCTTGCAGACTGCGGATAAAAAAAAAAAAGGGAAAAAAAGTCTGTCTCTGCTTGCTGGCCTGTAGGAAATAAAGGGCAGAGTCCTCTGCACCAGCTCCCAGGTAGCTCTCTCTTATCTGCACTGCAGCTCGCTGTTGCATTACTCTCTGCACTTGCTCAGAAAATGCCGAGGCAGGACAGCGTTTGCAGAGCTCAGCCAGCCTATCCGGCAGGGTTACTCAGCAAGAACAGCCCCAAAAGCGAGAGCGAGCCCAGGATGATCTCTGTTAAACAGGGACAAAATGAATGCCCCAGGAGCAGATACCATTCAGCCTCATTGAATAAACACATCTGAGAAGATTTCTGTATAAAACAGAGCTTTGTGGTGCAATCTCAACTGGCTTTCGGTCCAGAACAGAGCTGCAAGGTGTTGCTCACTCATTTTACGATGCTACTAGTGTAATCGATAATAAGTGATTCGATATGAGCAGTAATTAGGGCTCGTCCTCACTGGGGATGAAGCAGGGGGGTGGTCAGCTGCACCAGCAGCGTGCCTGAGGCTGGGAGGTGAGAGGGGTCGGTCTGGGTACCTGCTGGAGCAACTCCGCTTGATCCCCGTGGCCGGACAACATGTCTGGGATGCAGCATAGAGCCAGACCTGCCACTCGGGGACCCTGGCAGCAGCGAGGGGCAGGCGGGACCCAGCTGGGGGGATGCTTTGGGTGAGGCTCCCCTGAGTCAAGCCGGTGGGAGTGGTGGCACCCAGACACTGCCTTCCTGGGCGGCCGGGTGGCTGCTTTCGTGAGCAGAAAGGAAAGTCGCTTGGAAGAAGGGAGGCGAGGTTCATAAATCAGGGACTGCGGATCACGCGAGTGGCATTTATGGCTCCCCCAGCACCGGTGCACTGCCGGGGAATGATGCAGAGCCCTTGCCCAGCTTGGCTCTGCTCCCGGAGCATTTCGGCACCTCCTGTCCCCTACCTGCTGCCGCTATTCATCCAAAACCTCAATTTCTCGATTGGGAAATGCCACCTTGTGCTGTGCCCTCACCTTCTGCCTGGCACAGGGAGTCGTGCCCAGCAGCCTTTCCCCGCTCACCTGCACCTCCACTTCTGGTGGAGCTGATGGAGACAGCTCCTGCAGATGAATCTATACGTGGTTGCTTTAAACCAAAGCAGAGGCAGCTCTTGAATTTATAAGTCTATAAGCACTTGACAGATCCCAATCTCCCCAAAAGGGCAGAGCTCTAATCACAACACGCCACCTGACAGGTATTTTTTCAGATTTAATAACTTCAGGGAACACCGGTTAACCCCGGGCCACGCCTGCAGTGGCCATATCTTTCCTAGATCTTTGACAGCATTGGACACATTGCAAGCCTTTCCCTCAGCCAATATTTCCCTAACTTATCGTGATATCACCTATGTTCTGCTAAAATAACAGCGTTCTTCCCATCATGCAGACAGAACTGGGTGAGGGAGGGTGTCAGCCTCTCTGGGAATGCCTGGCCACAAAAGAGAAATTTAGGACAAGAGATCTGGGCAAACTCTGTGTATCTCTGCAGATGTCCTGGAGTCTGAAATGTTCAGGCAGAGAGGTCGGGATCCTCAGGTTTAGGAGGCCCTCCTCTCCCAGTTTGATGCAATTGTGCTGAGCTGGGAAGGGTGGGCATGTTCTCTGAGGACCAGGAGCACCCATGTAGCATGTCCTGAAATGAGCCAGTTTTCGGTAACCTGAATAATCTAACGGAGGCAGGAGGAAAGGGTCTCCCCTGTCCTGGTCCCTTGGCATCATCCAAGTATATAAAATACTTCTCCTTGCTACACCTTCCACAGCATCAATGCTTGAAACAACTGCAGTAGCTTGTATGTGCTTTTTCCATCTGGGTGTGTGCGGCTGTGGGATGTACGCGTGTCCTTTTTGCTGCGGAGGGACCACCCGCCTGCCATGAACACCCGGCCCGCTGTGTGAAAGCATGTGTGCTGTGTACGTGCCGGCATTGCCAAGGATGTGCACGCCCGACGCAGTCTTGCCTGAGAGATGCAGTGGCGTGCTCTGCACGGCTGCCCCCCCGCCAAGCCGTGCGTGCATCGAGTGCAGCAGCACGCAGGTGCTCTCCGCCTGGGTCGCCTGTCCTGTCCTGCACTCCTTTTTACGAAGACATGCTGTGAAAAGGAGCTTTTTGCACAGACCCACCCAGGCTGGAAACAGCAAATTCAGTTAAACAATAAACTGTGTTTTTTGCAGCAGTGTCTGCTGCATGATACCTCATCCCTCCGCGCTGCAGGAGCAGCAGGGCAGCCGTCCTGTGCATAGTTGAGCTCTATAGAGAGCAACCAAAACAGAGAAAGGTTTTGACTTCCACCGTGCTGGCACCCTGCTGGAAAGGCCCCCTTGGAAAGCTGCTGGGGCTCCTGCTGCAATTAACCCCGCCGAGGGCACCCACAGGCGGGAGGTCCCCAGAGAGCCCGAGCACGGAGGCCGAGTCTGCTGGGGAGAGCAGGAGCAGCATCATTAACACGGCGTTTCTCGAGGTCTCTGTGCACAGGGGAGGTGGGTCAGCACGCACCGGGGTGCTAATGAGGGCGTCGGGGACCCTGGCAATGAGCGGTCACCGCAGATTGGAAGGCAGGATGGGGCTGTAGAAGGGAGCAAGAAGGGCAAAGTGCTTCCAGGCACAAACTCCTGCACTTCTGAGAAGGAAGATTTGGGTCAAATTTGGTGATCTGTTTTCAATTAAACAGGTAACAAGCAGCAAGGGAGAGCTGCCCGTGGGGAGCAACCCAGCGCCCACGGGTGGGACCGTGGGAGGGGGATGTGTCCCTTTGGTGGGGTTTCACCTTTCCTGCTTGCACCTACCCACCTCTGTCCCAGGAGGATGATGTATCTAGGGAAGCAACATTATCTGGGGTATTTCCCCTTCTCCTGTTCTTATTGCAAACACTGAGATGGTTTGTGGCTTCTCCTGACCCTGTTTTCAGCAGGGAGGCTGGGATGATCCTGCTTCTCCAGGGTCCCACAGTTCACATCCCCCCCCTTTCCTTCCCTCTCCCTTTTTTCCTCCGGCTACACACTTCGAGCAGGCAATACTCTGCCAGAAGAGACCTGCTGCACGCACCCCGAAGGAGAGGAGCTGCCGGGTTAGGGACTCCTGGGCTCGTTCAGCCCCATCATGGGCTGTGCAAACGGTGACAAGCTGCTGGGACCAAACAAGCCTCCAGCTGTGCTTGGAGGGAGCACTGGCTTCATAATTAAATTCTGAGGCTTGGGAAACCAGGGCAAGGGAAAGCTGCCTGGAAAGCCCCTGGCTGCGCTGGGATGGGAAGCAGTGCATCACTTCAGAGGGAGGGTGGTCCAGTTTCTCCCACCACTGCCCACCCCCTGGGAAGCCTCAGTTTGCAGTAGCATGACCCCTCAAGCCAAGGCACAAGAAGAGAGAGAAAGTTTGGGCCGATCAAGCAGAATTTAGGGGCTGGTGGTGTTTTGGAAACAGCAGAAGAAGGAAACCACTGTGTCGTCCCAGAGCCCCTCACATGGCCTGAAGCGAAGCATCGTGTTGAGGTTACTGGAGTTCTGCAATTTATGGGGCCCTTTAAAATGAAAAAAAGAGCAGATGTCATTTTAAAGGAAGAAAATGTTGCCCTGAAGCCAGGATATCCTGAAGTATCGTAAGAGAAGGTCAAAGGGAAACACTTAAAGAAATGGCAACAAAAGATGTCCTGACACTTTCAAAAAGGTTCCCCTCATGTTTTGGACTAAAGCTATTTGTCAGGTTTGGCCTCAGTTTGCAGTTACTGAGGTCTCTCTCCCCTCCCTTCCTTTTTGGGCAAAATTCCCGGCAGCCAGAGATGTCACCCACCCCTGAGGACCGGGGGGGGAGCCAGCTGTGTGTCCCCGGCTCCTGGTCCTGGGGTAGGCACACGGCCCAGCTTCTGGCCCCCTTCACCAGGCTCCCATCTCCAGATGGAGCTGGCAGGGCTTGGGGAAGACTTTCAGCTCAGCCCTTTCTCCTACTACTCCAAAACGTTTTGTAAACTCTCCCCAAGGCTTTTTCCTTTTGTTATTGCCTCTGGCTCAGAAAAAGATGCTTCCTTTGACAGATGAAGCAAGTGGAGAACGAACGCTGTGACCCAAACAATGTTTGCTTCGCAGTGCAGCAGGGGAAATTCAGATTGCTCTAGGAAGATGTTATTTTGTTCTCTAAACTGTTCCCGGTTCTGCTTTTGTCTGTGGAAATCACTTAACGCACCTTGAAACACATAGCAATGAATGTTGCTGCTGACGGCCACCCCTTCCCAACTGCCTCCTGAGGCTGAGCTGGTTTTGTTCACTGTAGGGCAGCGCAGAGCTGTGCTGCCTTTCTGGGGACTGGTTCCCAAAAGGATATCCCAACAGGATACATTCCCAAAGGGTAGCCCATATCCCAACAGGGTATGTTCCCAAAAGGCAGCGTGGCTGAGGATGCCCTATTTCGGGGAAAGCCAGCAGAGGGGACATGAGCGCTGTCACAACCAGGGACCCCAGGGCTCAGGGATGAACCCTGGCTGATTTTACTTACAAGCAGAAGTGCAGACTATGAGCCCACCCTCCGTAGTGGGTCCTTCCCACCTGCCACCCTGAGCTCCATCCTGGAAGACTATTTCTCTTGAGCCTTTCCCATCTCTGGCTGCAGGTCCTCCTGCCTCTGGTGGAGTTTCTTGTTCCCTGGAATTCCCACTTTCTTGGTGCCTGCTGTGGCTAGAGCACAGAGAGACCAAAAAGAGTCATCAGATAGCAATAACCTCACAGAAGAGAGCATCACATCTCCTACAGAGCAGAAAGCACATGGGTGAGAGCTGGTGGGTGATAACACCCATGCACTGGTGCAGGGCTAAGCCCCAAAGTAGGGAGAGAGAAAACTTGATACTCTCGGAATAACTCAATGCCAAGATCACTCGGCAACCTATTGACCCTTCTTATCACTAACCTGCCACTAACCTGCGCCTCCAGGATGCTGCACCTGCAGCCACAGCAATTTCCCGAGCCCTGGACACCCAGGGGCTTCATCCCAGCTGAGACAGCTGGAAGGGAAGAACATTGTGTCGTGCCACCTCTGGCCAGGTCCACTGGCAACTTCCCCAGAGTACTCGGCACTTCACCCTGCACCACAGTGAATTGTAAATCTGTGAGTTTTCAGGGGAAGGAGAAACACTGCAAGACCCCAGAAAGGTGGTTCCCTGCAGGGAATCACTCCATCAAAACAAGCACCCCAAGATCAACATTTTGGGAACCGTTGGTTGCTTCCACGCTTGGAGCATGTCAATGGCAGATAACTTGCACCTGCTTCTGAGAGCAAGAGATTAGTCTAATTTAGTATGAGCTTAGGTATCAGCAACAAAATCTAATTACAAGGATACGTCAGGCTCATTGATCACTTTAAATGGCAATGCAAAAAGTTTGGCCCATTGCATAAGAACTGCAGCGTCTCTGCTCTGCGTTTTATCAGGGGAAGTTGCTCCCCCAATTAGCTTGTATTGTCAGGAGCGCAGTGTTGTGCTGATGACAGTGCGCGGCTTGTGTTATATTAAAAATATAATTTGTGCTTACTGGAAATAATAAAAGGCAATTCCAGAAACACTCAGTGGAAACGCACTAGATTCCAGGGGTTTTTCACAGTAAATGGGATGTCTGCACCAGCCAGACCCCCAGCGCTTCCAGTGTCTCTGGCTAAGGGAGGACGTGAAGCAAGGATGTCGCAGCCCCCTGCGCCCCTCTTCCCAGTGCTCCCTCTAGCAGACAAAGTACCAGGAGCTCTTCTGCCATCAGCAAGTCCATCAGCCAATTTCAACCCTTCTGTGCTCCGTGTGGCAGGTGATGCTCGTCTAAATGAAGCCACAGCCCTGCCCCTGCCAGGGCAGCTTTCAGACTGGCAGTAACACGCTCGCAGCTTTCCTTGTGATGGTTTAATGCTTCTCCAGACTTGGCGGCGAAAAGGGGAGGAGGAGCGCAGAAAGCGACAACTGAACGGAGGCTTTCTGGACCTCAGAGCAGGGCCAGGCTTGTGTGAAACATCTTATTTATTGCCTGCCTCTGCTCTAGCTCTGGAATATTGTCGGAGGTGTTTGGTGGGGTTTGCACGGACAGACTGTAGCTCATCCTGAGCAGCTGTGGACTGGAGACCAAGCCAAAGCCTCTGAGGTCCATGCTCAGCTCTCAGACAGGTTCAACCTGTGACCTTGGGCAGACACCAAATAGCCCAATGTGCTTCAACGCAAAGGATCGCTAGCTCAGGGGGACAGTACTCCGTTTTCTTTCATTTTTTGTGCGCTCAGACGTCCCCCAAGAGCCCATTCCTTCCTGCAGGCTCAGCATATCCAGTGTCACCTCGTGGCTGGGGCTACCAAACTAGGGATGAAGGAAGCAAGGCACAAGGTGGTACAGCTCCAGACGGCAGGACATTCAGCTGCTGGGGGATTAGGGCTGCAAACATCTCTGGGTGCTGAGAAGAGAGAAGAACGGGGGCAACAGAGGGCTGGATGGTCTGTCACCTTGCTGCCTGCTGCCCTCAAGAAACTCAGAGCTTTGAGCCTTGACCAGGGGTTGCCTCAGCTGTTTGCTCATACCTATGCTACAGGCTGTGATCTGTCATCTCCAGGAGAAGGGTGCATGCAGAGGAAGGGGTGCCAGGCTTTGGGCATGGGTCCATGTCTCTTTCTAAGGGCACAGAGACCTCCTCAGGACAAGGGGAAGGGCTGTGCAGCCCCTTGGCAAGGCTTGGGCACATGGGTTTGGATGGAAGTTGTCCTGGTCTCCCTTCCTCCTTTCCATTGCTGATGTATCCCCTGCAGAGAAGTTCATGGGGAAGGAAAAGCACCTGCAGAGATCTTATAGGACCGGGTCCAGTGTCCCCATGGCTGCACCCGGGGAGGTGTGGAGCACCTTGCACCCCACTACACCCAGCACATGAGCCCCACTGGCTCCTGTAGGGTCTTTGTCCAAAGAAGCAGACTCAGCCCTTAAGGTCTCCCATGACAGCAGCACCCACGGGGAAAAGAGACTCCAAAAAACATCATTTGCCAAAACTCCTGCCTGCTCCCCGACACACAATGCTTAAGCAAGTCTAAAACCAGCTTGCCCTGCTGCAATGTTGTCATAACAGATTTATAACCGGTCCCTTGCCTGCTTCTCCAGTATTATTACACCCTGTTAGCTCTCTCCAGGGTAGGCAGCCCCCAGCCAAGGGCAGCGGGCACCTCCGTGGAGACAGGGCAGGTCTGGGGTCCAGTCAGGACCAAGCCATTTCCTATAGAAACTCAGCCCTTCAACGTACTCAAATCTACTCGGATTCAAAGTTTACATCCTCCAAAAAGAGATCGTCACAGCCAGACAGAGGAAAAAAAAAGTCTGTCAATATTTACATAGCAGAAATTGGTTTTTTGGGGGCTTTTTTTCTCCCCTGGGCAGGAAGGTTTTATTGTTTTGTGCAACGCCTCTGCACAAGGAACAGTCCCCACACACAAAACCGTCGTTTCAGAGTTCCCACCGTCTTGCTTTGAGTGCAATATCTTCCAAGGGACACATTGTCACCCCGCAAAAAGAAGAGAAGCAGACAGGAAAACATTTTAAAAGATAAAATAAAGCTTAGTCAGTCAGGGACCCTCTCAATACTGAGTCAAGATGCGTTTTGGATGAGTTGTTGTTTTATAGATGGGCTGATGTCTGTTCAAGACAAGAGTCCCGTAGCGTGAGGGAGACAATGAGGACGGAGCACTTCAGTAATGGGTTTTAGTGTGTATCACCACAGCTCCCGCAATGTCCAACGAAGCAAATGATTGCATCTGCGGCATCAATCATTTAGTGTCATTAAACAAGAAGCTCTGTCACAAGATGAGCATCTCCTGCTCAGAAAATAAGTGTCTCAGCTTTGCCTTGGTGCTGATGCATCAGCGGGGGACCCATTATCCTGCGACAACAGTCTCTAGCCAGCATCATTCCTGCCTGGAGAAAACCAGAAACACAAGAACCCTCTTTGCTACCCAGATGTGCTTATGCAATGGGTATTTAATCTTTGAATTTGAGATGTACAGGATGCCACATGGCCCAACAGTTTGTCACCAAACCGCAGGAAAAGCCAAACGTCTCCTGTGCTCCGAGTTGGCTCGCAAGGCTGCTGCAGCGAGCTGGCGTCTGGGCAAAGTGGGTCTCGGGGAGACAAACCTAAGTCTAAAATGGATGCGAGGGGATGGACAACAGCAGAACACCCCTGGCATTCACCGGGCTTATCTCTGGGCAGGATGATTAAACTCCCTGTATTTGTGAGCAGCAAGTGATACACATTCCTTTATTCCCTAACACTTGGTTGAGTCCCCAGAAAGAAACTTTTCTAGTTACATCAGTTGCCGAATGAGGTTAGTAATTACTCACAGCCCTGAAATAATACATACCCCCGATCAGGCGGTCGCCATCCATAAAGGCATGGTCAAAGGCATGAGCTATTACCCGAACGTTTGCTCTCCTTGGGAAGCTCATTTCCATACAGAACTGCACCTTGTGCAATATATCTCCAGGAGCGATCACTTAGTGCCTCAGCTCCAGGGAACAGGACCAAAAAAGTGAGTGAAAACTATTGATCTGGTTTTAAGTAGAGCTGTATCTATTAATCTGGGAACACTAATCACTGGGGGTTTGACAAGAACATGAGGTTTCCAGTGCCGCATTAACACTCTCCATCCTCTTGGGCAAAGCCTGAGGAAGACAGAGCTGCTTTCACAGCTTGGCCTAATGGCATACACAGAGCAGTCTTGGAGGCATCGACAGGCAGGAAAGCCTTGCAAGAGGTACCTCTCCCTACACACACACATTATTCCTAGCGTCTGACAACTTCTTTGACCAGAAGGATAACACGGAAGAGATGTTCTCGGGAAGCCCCAAGGGCAATCTTCGTCTTAGTGTTATCCCCATGAGCCTAGACTGGATGTGGCATTACGAAGGTGGGAGCACGGTGACTTCTGGTCTCCTCTGGGGGATTTATCACTTATTTTCATCTTTCAGTAAGCCAAAAATGACATAATGAAGCTCAAGATCAACCAAGCTGGGGAGTTTCACAGGGACAAAAAAAAAAAGCAGCAAAGAAACTCCTTGCTGGTTGAATTTATTTCTCAGCTTTTTTAAATAGGGTGGGCTATAAAACTCTTAGCAAGCAAGATCAACCAAGCTTGGGAGTTTCACAGGGACAAAAAAAAAAAAAGCAGCAAAGAAACTCCTTGCTGGTTGAATTTATTTCTCAGCTTTTTTAAATAGGGTGGGCTATAAAACTCTTAGCAAGCAGCAAGGGGGTACAAATGAGGACACAGACTTAAATCTGAGCCCAAGTGAGCTGGGAGAAAGAGGACCCATCCTCCTGCTGCTGCCAGAAAGGAATAAAGAAGCAGGTTTTACTGGAGGGCGTTTTTAACTGCTCTGAGACTCAGCTGTGATTTTCCAAGCCAGCACTGCTGCCCCCAGTCATAGTGGTGCCTGTATCACTTGATTACAGAAGCACAGCTGAAATTTCAACATTTATTTTTACCCATTTTCCTCATCTTTCTAGGGGACAACTGCCTGAGCAGGGCAGTCGAGGGTGGGGAGAGTTAATTCTCTAAGTGAAAAGAAAATCAAAACTAACTGAAGCAGAAATAGAAGAGACTAACATAAGCTATGGAGCAGCCCTCCAAGAAAAACTCCTAGACGTTTTTCCCTGCTACTCTTACCCCGGCAGAAACCCATCTTGCAGAGCTCTTCCACCACTCTTGTCACCCCAAGAGTCACCACTCTTCCACCTCTGCTGCCAGCCTGGGTCACGTCCTTCCTCTCTCATCCCCAACCTCAGCTTCCCAGTCTTCCCTCCTGAGAGCCTCATAAGCATAAAAACATCTTGGCCAGCTTCTTGTTTTATGCATGAGTGAAGACTTTGGAAGAAAGGAGGAGACATTTCCTTATGTTGCATAAGCTGAGGTCACTCTCAGTGAGACTTTCCAGCTCACCCCAGCGCTGTGGTCCTCTGCCCCTCCAGCAGCCAAGAAAAAGTTTGCACTGGGCTGGAGGAAGCTGCCTGGATGTCTGGCCATAGAGAGCTGCTCCTCCAGCAACTCCTACCAGGGCAGTCTCCAGCAAGGGGGTCAGGGTGGAGCTGTACAAGGCACTTCTCCAGATGGATGTGGAGCTCCTCTGTCTTCCCAGTTTATGGTTCCCATTAACCCCATCCAGATCTTTGCCAACCTTTCACAGCAGGGGTAGCAGCCTGTCTCTCAAAGCTAACACTGGAGACCTCATATTCTACTGCTGCAACAAGCGATATTGAGCAAGGTATGGTGGGCACCAGCAAGCTGGGCTTTCCCTGCTTTGGCTTCCTTGTCTGTTGTGGCCTCAAGCTCTGGGACTGTCCTGTTAGCTTATATCACCAAGGATTTTTATTAAGCATTACTGGGCCTCACCAGCAGCCTTTCCTCTGAGAGCTGTAACCTGCCAAAAATGGTGGTCAACAGAGGAGACCCTAGAACGAATCCTCAAGGGCTGTTGATGGCAATGCTGAGTCTTCAAATCAATGCTCGCGTTCTCCAGGCTGATGTGCCCAATCTGCTGGCCCAGGCTGGGCTACTGACACTTCTAGTGGTGCTTTTGCAAACACCAAGTTAAATCTTTGCCACATATGCTCATGTTCTGGAAAACCAGATCACTGGCTATTGGTTACAAGGGTTCAATAATGATTTGTATAGCTCCTTTTTTTTTTTAAATGGTGAAAGGTACTAGTAGAGACCACAGTCCCACCCACACCCAGAGCTGTTGGTGGGAGCAGATGCCTCTTCTGCAGCAGTTTCCCAAGTGCCCTCTACCTTCGTCCTCTCTCCAAGGGCTTGTGGAAAGGATGGGTTGCTCTGCCCTGACATGAAGCAATTGTGATTGGAGGCTCTAGGTGACTGGATGCGGGGTTTCTTTGAAGCAAGAGAAGCCAACACCTCACCCCAAGGGTCTCTACTCCCCCATTCACTTTTTTCCTCCACATTTCCAGGGCTTTCTGGTTTCTCTTTAAACCTTCTGTAGGCCCAACAAGCTGTATCTCCTGTTTGTCTTTGACATACCCAGGTCCATCAGCCACATCCCAGCCCTTGTCATCCCAGCTCAGATTCTTCTCCAGCCTCCCTGGGTGGTCAGGAATTGGGTGAGGACTTCCAGTGTTTTGACAACTTCATTCCACAGATTATCTTGATTTGTAACTACACATTCTACAGGACGGATGGTCATTTAATGCAGTGGTGAACAGCAAGTTATCACCCAACTCTTCCTCCAGAGCAGAACAAAACAAATTAAAGCTCCTGCAGATCTGGCCCTGGGTTACAGCTGCTTGACACAAGCTCCTTCAACAGACTGTGAAACAAATCAGCACTCAAGAACTCCCTTACAGAGGATCACATGCACAGGGGTCTGCTCCAGCCTGCCTCTTCCTCCCTCGTTAACCCTCATCCTAATGGTGATTTTTCCAGAGCATCTTCAACTCTGGGCCCTAAGCCAGTCACATCACCAATAATCGTGTTCACGCAGCATGTACATTCACCAGCTTCCACTCAAAATGAGTGAAATTTAGAATCCAAACCCTAGACATGCACATTTTAACCTGCATGTCCATGGAGTACCAAGAGAGTTACATCACAGAACATCTGCTTTTGCAGAGATGGTAAAACAGACATATTAAAATTATATATTTAAAAGAGGCCTTTTTGGTTTGTACATTGGTCCTGCAGCCAGGGAGATGGCTCACGTGAGTGTACTGTGCCTTTGACTCTGTTGTGGTTTAACCCCAGCGGGCAGCTAAGCCCCACACAGCTCTCCCCCCAGTGGGATGGGGGAGAGAATCAAAGGGTAAAAGTGAGAAAGCTCGTGGGTTGAGATAAAGACAGTTTAATAGGTAAAGCGAAAGCTGGGCACACAAGCAAAGCAAAAGGAATTCATTCACTGCTTCCCATGGGCAGGCAGGTGTTCAGCCATCCCCAGGAAAGCAGGGCTCCATCACGCGTAACGGTGACTTGGGAAGACAAACGCCATCACTCTGAACATCCCCCCCTTCCTTCTTCCTCCAGCTTTATATGCTGAGCATGACATCATATGGTGTGGAATATCCCTTGGGTCAGCTGTCCTGGCTGTGCCCCCTCCCAACTTCTCATGTACCCCCAGCCTGCTCACTGGTGGGGCGGGGTGAGAGGCAGAAAAGGCCTTGACTGTGTGCAAGCACTGCTCAGCAGCAACGAAGACATCCTGGTGTTATCAACACTGTTTTCAGCATAAATCTAAAACGTAGCCCCATACCAGCTACTGTGAAGAAAATTAACTCCATCCCAGCCAAAACCAGCACAGACTCCCAGCACACATGGCCTGAAAACACAAACAGGGATGCCAGCAGCAAGGTGGAGGCTCTGTACAGGCAGGGCACTCCCTTGCCTGAGCTTGTGCCTCACTGCCATAGGTGAAAACTGCTGGTTTTTGCAGCCCTGGTGAATTATAAACACAATCAGCAGCTGCAAAGGTTGCTCTGCACTTCACTGGGGGCCTTTTCAATGCTAATGTATGCAGCAGGCAGGGAGCAGACTTCTCGACTCAAATGAGGGGCTCTCAGAGGCCTGATTTCATAAAGTCACCTGCCAGTTTCTCTGCCAGAGGTGGCTGCTGACTTTAGTGCTGCTGATTTACAAATAGGTGGAAGCAACCGGACCTTTGAAGCCTGTTGATCTTTATAGCCTACCCCACAAAGATGGAGCTTTTTCTTTTCCTTACTGTTTTATTGTAGTTTTGCTCTATTTTCCTGCCCAACAGGAAAACCATCCCACTGAAGCTGACTTGTGACCCCCAGCTTTCAGTTTGACCTTTCCCAGCTGGCTCCCAGTTTGTCCAAAGACAAAGGTTGTTCTGGCAGGATCCAAGGCAGGGTCCCTGGTTCCTGGGACTACATACAGGGCTGCTGCCCCCAGAAGGGTGAAGGCCGTTTTGACTTCATCAGCAAGGGAAGAATCCTTAAACCTCAGCCAGTTTCCCCTTCTGCTGGGTTAGTACAGCTAGCCTTCAAATATTGCTTGGTTGTACGACATTAAAAGATCTCCTGTCCAAAATTCTCCATATGCCCTCCCTCTCTCCCCCTACACTCCAACAGAAAAAACAAGAGGTGGGTTAGCGGCAGAAAACTGTGCTTCCCCCCCCAGCCCAAAATCATTGGTGCAGTCATTGTGCACAGCAATCCCATGCACGATGCAGAGAGCTTGTTCCACACTTCTGTTGGCTGAAATAATCCATATCAGCCTGGAATTTAACATAATCCACCTCAAAGACTGAGGGATGAATGGATGGATGAAAGTGTCAGCTGAGAGTTGTATTTCCTCAGCAGCCAGTTCCTCTTGAGAGGGATCCCTCTATTCAGCTCCGGATCAGGGGTGAAACCCCATCTCCTCTTACAGCCGTGATCATGGAAAACGGTGACCTGGCACAAAAGCTCCTGGGAAAAACCTCCCCTTTCAGAGCAATTTGAAATACAGCTGAAGCTGCAGAGGGTGTATGTGCAGCCTTTAGTACCATCATAGGGCAGTAGCACTTCCAAGATGGTACCCCCTGTCCCAAGACCAGACCCAGCAGTGGTGGGGCTGCCAGCAGGAGCCCTGCCATCACCCGAGAGAAGTCAAATACCAAAATCCACATCATTCCACAAGTCAGGCAGCCAAAGCCACCATGAAGGTCACGCAGAAAGTTGGTGCTCTCAGCCAAGATTGTGTCACAGCATCCTGCGTTAGGTGTCCGACACAGCCTGGAGTGGATGTCATGAAGACACCCCCACTGTCCACCTACATTTCAGGACGTAAGTAGCAGTATCGCTGGTTTTGTGGCAGTAGTATTGAATGTGTGACAGTAAAGTAATAAATTCCCTGTTCTGGGCTCCCAGACTGCACAAACTGTTAGAAATCATTAAAACACCCTGCCTTATCTCTTGCACTGTAGACCTGCTCCAACTTTCAGAGTAAACAACACAGAGCCAAGAAATGGAGCAGACCCCCACAGAAGGGTCTGAATGAAACTCATCTCCCACCAAGACAGGAACCACAAAGACAGCTTCATCCAAAGTCTCATGGCCAAAAAAAAATACCCTTCTAGCTTGGGCTGGCAATGGATATGCATTAGCTTTGCTGCTTTTCCATTGGAGATTGAGATTCATTTTTCTCACCAAGAGTGAGCAGGAAAACCCCTGATATTTCCGAGTTATTAATGACACTTCTAGCTAAGTCTGAGGCTTTAAGTCTTTGTTATTTATTAGAGCTGGTGCAGAAATGGAAAATCTTTCTTAAAGATTTCCTTTGGCTAAAGGAAACCTTTCCCACCACAGTAAAATCTGGAGGGGAAAAAAACATGTTGAGATAACCAGGTGGAAAAAGCACTAACCTACTGTTTTTCATGAGGCCAGTAAGAGCCTGACTGTCCTTAAGTCTTCTGCACCTCTATTCAAGCTGGGTGAAAGTGGTCATCTGGTTTGGATGCTACCTGAGGCAGGGAATGATTCACAGAGATACAGATGACTAGTGAGGTGACAAATTTTGTTGACTTAGCCAGGTAGGCAAAAAAGTTAATTTTCTTGAGTTTTTCTTTTAATCTTTTGAAAAGCAAGAAATTTTTATGTTTATTTGCCAATAAAAAAATCAGTTTGTAGGGACTTCTGAATGACTTCCTTCTGGTGACCTAGTGCCCTGTGCAGGAGCAGCAGTACACAGAGCAGTCTAAAGACCAAACAAAAGCCTAAATAAGAATATGGGCAGAGACTTGCCTGTTACCTTTCATGAGATAAGTGGCAATAGGCAGCCAAGACCATTCTTGATGTCCATACCAAGCTAACAAAGGTATTTAAGCAATTGGCTGTTCAAGTAATCCTTTGCAGGACAATTCTCACTCCTAGGGGAAGTGTAAAAAGATGTGATGGGACAAGATCAGCCTGGCTCTGAACTGGTGATGTTAGGAAGGCGTGCAGATGCTTGCTTACTGGGAAGATCTAAAAGTCTCTTCCCAACAGATGGACTTCTGCTGAGGCCATCTGGAATCACAGCAAGCATGACAGATAAGTAGTCTACCAAAATTCAGGATGGAGAGAAGACTGGAAGAAATTTGTGGGATTCCCAGTAAACAATGCCACCTACAATTCAATTAGGTGCACTGTAAATCAATTCAGCAGCAGGACAGAGGTCTTTAACAGCTCTGGGCAGCAGAGATGTGTGTTTGGCCCCAGTGTAGACCTAGGACAGAGGGTCTGTCAGTGCCTTGCCAACACCAGGAGAGGCAGGATGGCCTGGAGATGCTCCTGTGACAAAAAGACAGCTGTCCTCTGCACATCTAAGTGCTCCAGCCCTGAAGTGAATCAATATCTGAAGTATGATTATATTAAGAAATCTGGGGGAATTAAATCCCCAAAACCTCATCACTCTATCTAGGGATGAACTGTGTAGTCAGGACCACAGAGGTGACTGACCAAATGTGCCATGTAAGCTACAGTCAACCACCAGCTAGTGTTGATTGTAGGTTGGTATCAACTGTGGGAACATCTAAGCAATCTGCATAGAACACGCTGCTCAAGGTCAGCCTTAGAATGGTAAGTCATCAAGACCAAGTTCAGTAGCTTGAAATTCTCTAGGGGTTAAGGCAATATGTAGCTCTTGGCACAGTCAAGTAAGCAATGCAGTAGCCGTGATGTGGGGGCACCACAGACCTGCAGCCAGAGACCTCCAAGTGAGCAAGTGTCCCTTTCTTTTACTTCCCTCGCCGTCAGCATCAGTACGAATGGCACAACTTTGGTATATGCTCTCCAGAGAGACAGGAAGGGAGGAATTACAGTGCATTGATTTGTTCCTGCCTGCTCGGCTTTGTGATTCACACCATCACCAGCTTGGTCGATGAAGCAATAAGCCATTGACAAGCATATAATAGAGGAACTCAGTGTTATGTTTGCAGCCCTGGATGTGCCATCTCCCCAGCGTATGCTGCTGGCTTTGTTCAGCAGGTCCACAACAAAACCCCCTCCTGCTCTCCTCCCCCAGCACTGCTAGCTGGCTGGGCCACTTCTCTCCCAGAAACCCAGGATCCTGATACTTCCTGAACAATCAAAAAAAGAGGAAAAAATGCCTACTTGTGCACATCTCAGGGTGTACACAGGTTTTTATTATACAGTCCATGGTTGCAGGATAGGCTTTCCTGATTATTTTAATTTCCAGGGCCCAGGCACTTCCCAAGAAAGGAACAGATTGGGATGTTCAGTCACTATAATGCTGCCCTTGAGCATATCGACAGCTCCCCCCTATTTGATGTCATCTGCAAACCTTGAGCAAGTATCCCATCCCTTCCAGGTCATTAAAGGCATTAAACAGGACAGGTCCCAGGTAGACCTTTGAAGTACTCTGCTTGCTGCTGGTCTCCAGGGAGAGTCCAGTTTCTCAAGCTCATGTCCAGGAGTCCCTCCCCGTAAGGGCAGAGGCTCTATCTACACAAGAGACAGTAAGATGCCAAGACTGTGACTCCACCCTTGAATGGAAGTGACTCTGCTTTTCCTACCACCATGTTTATTATAGAAGGGTTCAGATGTGCCTCTAACATTAGAGATGTTAGCAAGACAACACTATGTATTTTTACTTGACTGTGTGAGCCAGATGCAGCAAAGAGCACTCAAGTCCTCAGCTGTATGGGCACAATAATTTCTCCACATTTACAAGGCAAGACAACACTATGTATTTTTACTTCTTGACTGTGTGAGCCAGATGCAGCAAAGAGCACTCAAGTCCTCAGCTGTATGGGCACAATAATTTCTCCATGTTTACAAGGTCATTCAGGTGAACTTCAGGTACCTTCCTCAAGGTTCTGGTGCATTTCCAGGCTTGAAAGAGACGTACATTTCCTTTTCTGAGCCGAGATGCACATTCATCATGCATTTTTCATAAAAACCTATCTATACTCATTAATTGGTTGATATGTTCTAGTTGCTGAAGAAAGCTCAAGGGATTTGGCAAGGACTCTCAAGTCTTTGGTTCCTCCCCTAGCTCTGCCATTGCTGGGAGAGGAGAGCAGTGGATAGCATGAAATGCTTTGTGTGTTGTTACCTGTTCATAAAAGCTATCCTTCCTGTGAGAGAGAAGAGTCTAGATGGTCCATAAGAGGCCAGCTCTTACCTCTTATGAGAGAAGAGGCCCCTGCCATAGCGGGGTTGGTAAATATGGTAAGCCATATCTTATTTATTCTGCAACAAAAAGAGGACTTGAGCTGTCCAGAAGTCAAAGCATTTTAGCATGTGGCTGAAAAACAACAGTGTTTATAATATCTCAAAATAGATTTCCTTGGGTAGTGGCTGGAAGGTGCTACTTCCACCCAGCTAATCATACTAATGGATAAGCATCTAGCCAAGGAGGGAGAGCTGTGATGTAGCTGGAAAGTTAATGAGAAAGTAGGAGGGTGTGGCTAGTTTCATTTTTTTCCTGCCTTACTCCAGACAAAACCCACATTTCACTCAACAAAACGCTTTGTCTTTACAAAAGATGAGAAGCAATTTCAAGAAAGACCATACTCCATGCATAAACCTACCTCATTTTTTTCAGGTTTTTCTTCTTGTTTTATGCTCCCAGCAGAGGACTCGTATGCAGTAACAGTCACGTGCAGTTGAAGCTTTGCAACCACCCACTTGCTCCCAGTCATCACGGAGCAGCAAAAGCAGGGCTGCTCCCCTTCAGGAAGGTGAGCCAAGAGCTGAGGTGGATCACACAGCCATCAGGGCAGGGGCCAGCCAGGACCTAGCCCCACATTACCCAAGCAAGGCAAGCAGGACTGACACAGAGACTGTGGCCATGTCCAACGACAAATCCAAATCATAAGGCAATACCAGGGTGACGAGGCAGGTCCAAGGTCAAGCTGGGAAGTCAGTCCATGGGTCAGAAGTATCAGGTGGGTCCATAGCGACAAGGCAGAGACAAGATCAATCCAGGAGGTCAGCCTGCAGATTGAGGTCCAGATCAAGGGGCTCCATAGCCAGGTGCAAGCCAGGGCTGAGCTGGAGACCAACACTCCTCCAGCACAGCTCAGGGGGGGAGTGAAAGCCTGGGCCCAAGCTTAAATACCTCTCCTGGGCCCATGGGTGTGGGTGGAGGCCCCAGGTGAGGCTGCTCAGGGCCATTAAGGTGGCCCCAGGTGTCCTCAGGTCCGTTATGTTTGACAGCAGTGTTTTCAGCGTGGCTTCGCTGGTTGCTTCAGTTAGCAAGGCACAAACAAACCAGCCAAGGTGAATAACTGGAATTATCTCCCAACATCTCCTTGTCTGTGTGTGTGTCAGGAAAACCCAAACCCCATATTCCTTCTGACTTGACAAGTCCTTGATATAGCGGAAGCATGAGAAAAAATCCAAACCAGTTAAGCAATCAGGAATCCACGAGGCTGTGAATGGTTGAGCCTCCTGACGCCTGGGGAGCTGCCTGCCTGGGGACGAGTCACCTTTGGGGGTCCTCCTGTGGCTCGTGTCGTGGTGCTGTCGCTTGGCTGCAGGCTCCTCACTCATGGGAAAATAATGATTATTTACCTAATCATTGCTTTATGCCCCAGGGAGCAATGAGATCCCAACCAGATGGGGTGAGAGGAGTCGGGGCCCCGTGGGATGGATGTGCCGGTGATTTTGTGCCTCCCCACCCCAGAGCACCCCAGATGCAGTTTGCATCAGGGCCCGTCCCGGCCATTAGGAGGTTAAACGGGGTGAATGCCTTTGCCATCGTTATCAAGGATGGCTTCAGGACCACCAGTCTTCACTTGCCCTAGAGAAATGGTGTGACCCAGTTGAGCAGAGAGGACCCGTGCCCAAACCTCGGTGGCTGGGGCTGCTCTGCAGCCCCAGAGCAGCCCAGGCAATGCCCATTTTGGGTGGCCCCAGCAGCTCCTGGCTCCTGTTAGAGGCTTAGTCCCCAGAGCAGCTAAATCGGGACAGCAGAGCATGTAGACCGATGGTAACCCCAACCCTGCCTCCTAGGAAACCCCTGCCAGGGAGCATCTTCTGGTGTGGAAGGGGTCAGCCACGCAGAGCTACCCACATAGGCAGAGTCCGAAGGGACCCAGAGGTCAGAGCCAGACACATAGAATCATAGAATCATAGAATCATAGAATAGTTTGGGTTGGAAGGGACCTCTAAAGGCCATCTAGTCCAACCCCCCTGCCGTGGGCAGGGACATCTTCAACTAGATCAGGTTGCTCAGAGCCCCGTCCAACCTGACCTGGAATGTTTCCAGGGATGGGGCATCCACCACCTCTCTGGGCAACCTGGGCCAGTGTACATGCCCCCAGTTCATCCCAGCAAACATCTCCAGCAGAGCCCGAGCGAGTCCTGTTTCTGCTCCCGGCATTTCCCTCTGCGGCTGGCACAGAAACACCTGTGCGGAGGCAGGGGCTGGAATAAGAGGTTTCTGGCACAGGCTGGGGATAGCCGAGTTATTCATGAGCAAAGCCCAGAGCTTCAGTCCTGCTGACTCGAATGGGAATTTTGCCTACGGCATGACTGTGGGGGCTGGTTCGCAGGCTGGGAGGCAGGTACAGATTGCTACACGATGTGGGGTGATACCGAGACTTTGTTACTAGCTAATGTGTATTAATAAAAGGCAGAGTTTACAGGCTGCTTCATTCACACGTGCTCAGAGATCCTCCTCGGAGATGGCAGAGGTATTCACACACTCATTGTGGGGAGACGTGGGGGAGAATTCATGTTCTCCCCACGCCTCCCCATCCTTTGGCCGTTGCTGCGGCACTTGGACCAGTCTCCGGAGTAAGATGGAGCAGAGGGCGAGGGATGCCCGTGACACCCGCCCTGGCATCCTCTCCGGCCACCACAGAGCGGGGGATGCTCCTCCACAGCAGCGTGGGGACATGTAGTGCCTGCCCTCAGCCTCTGCCGGGGAGCCGTTTGTTCCATGCTTTTGCAAGTGTGAAATCCAAGGTGGCAGCCTGACATGCAGCAGCAGGAGCCAACAACGTCCCTCCTTCCCTCCCTGCCTCCCTCCCGCCCTCCCTCTGTCTGTCCTCTCTTCCAGGAGGCCTGAAGAGCCATCGCGGCTGTGCCTCTGGTCCTTCTGCGCCCGCCTGCAAGCGCGCTAAGTAGGTGGCTTCTACTGGCCCAAACCCAAATACTAGCCTTCAGGACCCCTGCGCCTCTCACTGTAGCCCTTGCCATGGGGTGTCTAAGGCCTGACCTGGGTCCAGTCCAAGGAGATCTGGTCATCCGTGGCTGGAGCTCTTCCAAAACAGAATCAGTGCTTGATTTTCCAAGATGTTGTTTGCCTCAAAGAGTCCTGAGGTCTTGCTGGTTTTTGGCAATAATCGCTTGTTCTGTCCAGAAATGGATTTTTCCAAGAAACGTCACCGAAATTCACATATCTCTGGCACAGGGCACGACAGCAATATCGTGGCCAGAGGTGACACTGCGCAGGAGCTGATCACGCTGCAGGTGTGATGAGTGGCAGGAGAGGTCCTAGACCAGCTTCCCGAGGGCCTCTGGAGCAGGGTGCCTTTGCCCACCCCAGCTCAGACCAGTCGTGCAGGGGAAAGCACAAGTTTGGCCGGGACCAGCAAGCAAAAGACTCAGGATGGTTTTATTCTCACTGAGCACGATGCCTCTGCCCCTGGGATCAGCGCCCATCCCTGCTGGGTGGGAGGGAGTGGAGGAGAGCGCAGGTGCTATTTATATCTTCAGGAGCAGCTGGATTAAACCGACAGAAGAAATGTGCTGTAAAAGCCTCTCTCTTCTTCATACACTATTTAGGAAGCTAGGACTGCAAAGCATCAGCCATTTTTTTTTTCCCCCTGGCTGCTGGTGGCTTTGTTCCTGGGAGAAAATGCGTGGGGACTGGGAAGTCCATGGTGAGCTTGCCCAAGCGCCAGGACACCATCCTGGGTCAGCACAGCCCCTATTTGTTGGGGGTGCCAGGACCCTTTGCGGCTCCCATGGAGCCCCCGTGGTAAAAGTTGGAAGCGTTTGTGTCTTAGCGAGTGCACCGGTTTCTTGGGGGTCCAGACGTCCTGAGCCTGGGCACAGCAGCATCTGGGTGACGCACAACGGCTTTTATAAAGAGTCCTCACACCAGCTTCTTTTTTGTTCACCAGAAAGCCAGGTCTCTACATTTCCTGAAAACCAAGTACCTCTAAGTATCCCAAGTTGGGTCCCTGAAAATGCAGCTCTGGAAATCCCCAGCCCATCTGAAAATCATGGGCCCTGTAGTTTGCCCTGCTTAGGTCTTTGGGCCAGACCCTGCTTACATCCCCCCCAGCACCAACCCTGTATTTCCCCAGGGAAGCTTGGCTTGAGGGTGGGGTGAGAGAGTTTGTCTGAGCGTGGCGTCTTATGGATCCTATTGTGTGGCTGCAAGTTGGGAAACTGCTCGTTTCTGCTTGCGTATATTAATCAGGTGAGGAGCCGCGCTGCTCTTTTCCTTTTCGAGTTTTTCTCTGCTGCTCCGTAGCTAAAGTAGGAAGCCGTCTCCTCTGATCATACGTATTCTCTTTATTTGGGGCTGAGATCATGATTTAAGCAATCGTTTGCTCAAAGCCATCTATGCCCCATTTTCCTTTCACCCACAAGTTGTGGTCAGTATCTAAAAGGCCAGAAAGGAGACACCTTCCACCACCCTGTGCTCTGCGCCGCAACTGCTCAGCAGGGCATCAATTAGCATGAATCCTCAAGTTCAAAAACATAATATCAACACAATTCCCCAAGTGCTGCCTTTTCCGGAGGTTTTGGTTTCAAAGGCATTCCTCTGTGGTCAAAAGAAATGCTATAAAAACATGAGACGTTTCTGGTTTGTGGGCGCTCGCGTCTCGTTTGCTAGCAATTCTCTGTGCCCCCCTCATTGCGAGGTCTCCAGGGAGTCGGTGGAAACATGAAAAGAGAGCAGCAAGCGTCTCTGACAGACGTGGCCCCAACAATGGTGTTGTTTTTTCAGCTTTTTTTTTGTTTGTTTTTAATGCTTCTCCTGCTCTAATGCAGTTTTGCTAGCGTTGCGTGGGGCTTCTAGCTCTGTATTATTTTGTGCTGCAACGCTGTGCTGAGCATTGCCTGGGATTTGCTTGCTTTGCATGCAGTGAGTTAAATCCTGTCTGGAATACTGAGCTGAAAGAGTCCCAGGGGAGCGCACAAGCCTTTCCTCTGGTTGCCTATGTGATAAGCAGCAGGTCCCTTGCTCCCAGACGTCTCTCACACCAGCCCACTGTGCCCATCTCAGAAGTGCTGTCACTGGGGCTACGTGCCCTGTTGCTGCTGTAGCACCCTGGGGTGCCAACAAGGGGCAGATCAGGTGGTGGTTCATGTCCCAGCCCAAGAAAAGCTGCTGTGCTCATGCTTGAGAGGATGCTAACTTGAAATTATCCTGGAGCATTCCCTCATCCCCACTTGCCCTTCTCTTTGCAGATATTGGTCTAATTGAGAGGAGAGGAGAAGATGTTTCTGGCCCGTGATCTCAGCCTGCTGCCCACAAGAAGCTCTGTGTGTGACGGGGCAGGCAGGAGAAGGCACCGTGCTGATGCCGCTTGCTTGATGCTCAGCCAGGTCCATTCGCTACCCGTGTTCCTACCCGTCCTCTCATGAATAAGACTCTGGCATCATCTCGTATCTCCCCTGCGGGGAGGCTGGTCCTGTCTGTTGGAGCCCTCATATTCCCCAGTGTCTTGTGCAGGTCCTTCCACTGCCTTCAGCGTTACAGACCTGAGCAGTTTCCAACACACGCTAAAGACATCAGTAATATTTACAGTGAATGATTTCCCACGTGTGGTTTGCGAAGATTAATGACACTGATGTTTGCCTGCTCTGCGTGAGCGTTGCTGAAGGGCACCTATGGACTGAGTTGACAAAGATAGTTTAATGGGAGGAATTATATCTCTCCTGATGAAGTTTCCAGCTGGGCTGTGCCTGGCAGTGCATTGTGCCCTTCCCACGCTATGGCTTTGCCCAAGACCTCTTGGTGGTGGGAGCCTCGGCTGTTTCAGCCCAAATGCTTGATGTGCACCGGCTCCGCTGCCCTGGGGTACAGTTGGACCGCCCCATCGCTGCCCCATGCCCCTGGATCTCCAACAGCAGTGACCCGTCCTCTCCAGGTATCCCCCTTGCCTGTTTGGCATCGGTGGGAGTCTGCGATTGCATCTGCCGAGAACGTCCACATTGGTCCTCCTGAAGCTCAAGTTTGTCCCCACCCTGATCAGCTTTTTCTCTGAGTCACTCCTGCAGAACCCCCCCCCCCCCTTCTCCTACAAACCCCCCTCTGTGTCTTTTTCCCGTCTGCCCAAAGATTTCTCTGTGGGGCTCCTCTTTTGTTCCTGCTTCCACCATCTGCTCTGTCCCTTTGCCATTGTGTCTTCCCGCCAGAAAGCTGAAAGCAGACCCAGGGCTTTTGGCTCCCGACTACCTCCCTGGCACGCTCAGGGTTTCTCTTAGCACAGCCTTTGTTCGGGACTCATGGTCAGAGATTTTCCATTTCAGCATTTTCCGAAGAGGTTCAGAGTTTGTTTTGCAAAAAGTTTTGATAATTCCTCTTTTATCTTAACACCCCCCCTAAATTCAAAATATCATAGTTTCCCAGAAGACAGAAATTCCATCTTTCTACCCATCTTTGAGTCCAGTGGATTCAGGGCTAATACAGAGCTTGGTGGGTTTATTTTGGGAAAGGCTTGACTCCCGGTCTCAGTTTTCCTGCCAAGCAGGCAGTTCTTTATCGCTTTTGTCTGCGTTTTGGTTTCTCTGGATGATGGGTGAGCTGTCAACTTGGGAGGTTGCCACCGAGGCCTGAGTTACTTTATGGGTTCTTCTCCCATTAACATCTGTGTACAGCTGGAGCCTGAAGCCAAAGGAGTGACCCCAGGCTTGTGCCCAAGTGATCGAAAACAGAAATCAGAGGTACAAACAAGAATAAATCCTGCTATTCTTGATAAATCAATAGAGTTATGATAAAGTCTAGTATCACTTTAAATGACTAAAAGCAAACACTTTGTATAGGTCTAAATTCTTCTCAGCGTGAGCTCTCTAGGACTTTTTGCAAGTCATTCATCTCTGGAAACTAGCATCGTCCCTTGCTCTCCCTTATGTACTAGCAAACACTGGGTTTACTTCAGATCCCATCACTCCGTGAGAAATGTCAAAACAAAACATCCTGGTCACCTCATTTCAAAAGAAATATTCAGCCGCCTAAAAAAAAAAAAAGATCCAAGAGAATATATGCGTGTATCCTGGCTTTTTATAAAGTTTGGATGTTAGTACTTGAGAGTGTCCTTTTAATGCATTTCAGGAAGATTTTGAGGCTCTGTTAACTCACCACCATCCAACTCACTGGAACTAGGAACTTTTCCCCAAGAAAAAAGAAGAAAGTATAAATAGAAACAGAAGCTGAACAACACTGCCTTCACCTGAAGTGATTATCGTGTTCTACTGACCCACGAAGTAAATATTGATTGAGGTGAAGCCACGGCCAATATTTGCTTGTAGGAAAAATAAATTTGTTGTCAGCAAACAAGAAGTTGATATATATGTGATTTGTGACCTGCTTCCCCACCAGCACATCCTGTCCTGGCTTGAGATCTGGCACGAGGGCCAGCAGGCAGATGTGGAAGAGCCTTTCCAGACCACCAAATCCATCTCTGCTGGCGCAGGCTTGAATTCTGCAGAGCTTTTCCCACCATCTGCTTAATTTATCTGTGCATCCCTCTTCTGGACGGTTGCACCATGGCTGGCTGCTGGGAGGTGAGTCCATAAACCATCTCTTGAATCTGAGGTGCTGGTGGCCAGCAGAGGTGATTTCGTGGTCTGTTCACACCTCCGGTGCTTCAGCTGGCCACGGCTGCTTCAGTAAATCAAGGGCCACCACCAGCTCGCGTCAGGGTGCACAGAGCCCTGGGGTGAGCAGATGCTCTCCTCACTCATCAAACTGATGGTCAGTCCGTACATCTGAGACTTTTCTTTCTGCATGTCTTACTTGGTAGCGCTTTCAAAGAACAGTGTTTAAAAATATATAAGAAGGAGTGCCAAGGCAAAAAACGTGCAGAGAAGATAAACCTGAAAATCCATCTGACTGCAGCAATCCTCTGCCTGGAAAATCCACTCAGTGACCCCAGAGATATTTGAGTCCAAATGTGCACTTGGCACGGGAGATACTGTTGTTTCTCATCATACCCTTGTTTCCTGCAATGATCAAGCTGTCACGCCCAGGACACCCATTTCAGCGCAGCTTCTGTCCATAATAAGGTTTTGAGGTGGACTGTGTCACTCCAAGCCTGAGGCCAGGGCTGCTGCTAACATCTAGAAGAGGAGGGACCGAGAGCTCTGGTTCATTGGTCTTGGGCTGGGCTTAGGGAATGCTCCTTCCCCAGAAGAGAGGTCGAAGGGGCGACCACCTCTCCATGCTGCCAGTGACAGTCACATCACTGCGGTAGGCTGACGAGCGGACTCAAGGGCACAAGGAAGCACTCAGAGCCCTTCATTTACCACCTTTTTATTCATGCACTGGGTGTTTCTCTGCCTGTTGACCAGGCTCAAAGCCAGGAAGGACACCTGACTGTGGCCTAGGCTGTAGGACGTTCAGCCTGCCCATGTCTGACCCATCCAAAGCCTGGAATTGCTGACAATAAGGTGTAAAACATTCCTTGGTTTTTTCTTTTCTTTTGGGGGGGTGTCTAGAAGAGTACCTAGCATCAAGCCGAAGGTGTACAAGGTGGGTAATATGAAGATGGGGGTGTCGGGTGTTCAGTGAGACCTGACGTCCTGCTCTACACCTCAGCTCCGCGAATCCTGCTGCCGAAACCCCCGGCAGTCCCACTCCTCTCACAGAAGAAAAGAAACTAGGCCAGCTCCCCACCTCCCAAGATGAGTTTCCCTTACAGTCCTTGAACTGTCCCTTGATCCCAGTCGCTTACTTGAGAAAATCAAGTTAACATTCCGTGTGCAAAAAAAAGGGGGAAAAAGTGCTGTTCGGTGACAGCCACCCCGTTGTGCTCAATACCGAAATGTCAGCTGGCAGTAAAAGTAGTCCGGTAAATACTCTTTATTAACAGGGGAGACATTTAATGTCTGTCACACACTGTGCTTCTCTGGGCCAGTTGTTAAAATGTTAAAGGGACAATGCTCTTTGGATTGATGGGACCCCATTTTTTTTTAACCTGCTTTCAAGGGGGATTGTTTGATTTCACAGTATTTGATGGATTCATGAAACAAGTGATGCAAGAGGGTCTGAGTTCCCACACATCCCCTGCCAGCCCCTCTGCACGTACCACCTGCCCCCTTCCTCCCTCACAGGGCTCTGCCTTTTTAATCTGATTTTACAGGCAGGCTGGTCTGCTGAGATTTACAAGAGCACGCCTTCCTCCTGGCTGTTCAGCAAAGAAAATGCCTGCACAATAAATTTTTACCCCCCCCCCCCCTTTCTAATGACCACTGCTGGGGCTTCACAGAGACACTTTGATGGACGAACCCAAAAGCTTTGCTGCTTTTCACTCATCTTTCTTCTTCTGAGAACCTGGGAGCAAGCCCGCGGGCCATAGTCGGGGGCAGACAGTGACCATAAGAGGGGAGCATAAAGCCCCAGCCAGAGGTTAGACAAGAACAGTGCTGGGAGAAGGAGATGTGTGTCTCTAAGTGGTGTAGAGCTACCTTAGCAGGTCCCCGTTCGTCTGCTCTGCAGAGGAGGGAAGGTATTTTTATTGGGATGCTACAAACAGACCCCTAACAGAAAGGGAATTTTGCTCCCGCAAATCCTACAGTGGATGATTATTTATGAAATTATTTATGGATAGGTACCGTTACGGTGTGGGTGAGGAGGGTGTCCCTGAAGGACAGCCACCCCCCCGGTGTGTGGGAACCTCATTGCAACACTCCTCGTGGGGTCATCTTTCCTCCCTTGGAAGGAGGCATCTGGAAGAAGCCTGCTGTCCAGAGAGGGACTCGGGCATTCAAGCAGACACCCAGCCCTAAAAGGGCATTTAATTTTAAATCTCTTCTGCGTTGGCCCCAAAGAAAATTATTCTTGACTTCCCAACTTGTCTGTGGTTTTCTCAGCTTGAAGCAATTTCCCCTCATAACCTTGCAGGTTGGCCAGAAAACCACGAAAAATACTTTTATATGTTTTGGAAGAGCTCTTGTCACCAGAGGAAAAGTACCAGCTATTGCTGAGAGCCCTTCTCCACTGCAGCCCCACCTACAAACATCTGCTTTTTATGTGCATTAAACTCTGCACCCATAATACCTGCCAGCAAGATTGTGCCTGGCTTTTATAGGAACCATCATCAGCATGTGAGAAATACGCAGTAAATTTTAGCTATAAATCTTTCTCTGGGATGCTTGGAGAGTCCCTGCACCGCTGCCAGCCTTGACTTTGTGCAAGGGGTTTCGTGCTGCTGCATTTTCCCCCCTCACTGCTGGCTGTGACGGTCCAGACGCAGACCCCAGCTTTACTGCCTGTAATTTTACCTTTGCTTCTGCTGCAACAGCTGCCGGAGATTCAAGCTGGGGAGGGGGCTGGCAGCTCCCAGACCACTTTTTCCCACTGGTCCTCAGCCTGGATCCTCTTCCTCTCGGTCCTGCCCCTTACAACTGGTCCCTCCCCATGAAGAGCATCAGGCTCTGCCTGCCCAAGGGAGATGTCTCCTCCTGCCTCTGCTTGACTTCACGTTCCTCCTGCTTCGCTCTGCCCATCTCGCAGTGCTGCTGGCATTGAGGTACCTGGAAAGCTCAGAAAATTCACCGGAGGAACAAAGGAGACACCAAGTCCTTCGGGGAAACCCAGGCGACGCGCTAGGCGAGCTGGCAGAGGGATGGGAGCGTTCGCCAGCTCCCAGGCAGCGCTGCTGGAGAAGCTCATCAGCAGGGCTGGGGCAGGAGCTTGTCCGGCACCAAACCTGCTCCCCCATGGAGCTCCTCGCAGAGCCCAGCTTCTTTGCACCAAAGTGACTTGCAGGGTCACATTTGGCACTTCAGGTTATGTTGTTGTAAAACGGGAGCAAAATCCAAGGTGAAATCAGGAGCGTCTGGAAATTGTCTGAAGTCCCCTTGGTGGAAAGTATTAAACACAAGTGATCAGCACCACCCGCACGCCGGTGTTTCTAAAGTACCGCTCCGATGCCAAGGCATGAGACACTGTAAACAGCAGTGAAGACATCCAAGGCAAGAGAGGGATACAGGCAGACCTTCCCAGAGAAAAAGAGGATAGGAGGCCTGCTGGTCAGCTCAAAAAACCCAGATCGTTTCCTTTTGGTAACACAAACTATTTTGTTTCAATAAGGTGAAGATGCTTCATTCCAGGAAGGGTGAAGCTTGGTAAATATTGCAAACCAGCTGTGTTATATATTGCTGTATCTATATGTTAATGTTGCGTTAAGGTATATGTATGTTAATACCTAGACAATAAATATTAAACTTCATGTTGCACTGCAACATAAAACTTCAAGTAAACTAAATGAAACAATGAGGTCGAAATACAATTATTTGATTTTATGTGTTGGAAGCCATATTTGGCACCAGCCATCCAGAACGGGAGTGTCAGAAGACTTGCTTTGATTTTTGTCCCTCTCAGTGGATTTCTGCAAGATGTTTTAATTTTCCATGCCTTCCTGCCTCTCCAGTGGAAAACCCTTCTGCTGAAAACTTCTTGGCAAGTTTTTCTGAGGACCAAGTAGCTGCTCAATAAATGCTTTTGCATCTACTGAGCAAGTTTTATTTAATTACACAGCAGCTACAGTGTGTGGCGGTTCCTGCATTTTAAACAGCAAGTGGGTCCCACTGCACCTCCTCATCGTAATTCGCTTTTTTTTTCCTGTGGGTAATATATAACTGCTGCGAAATTACATAGCATTAGCTAGTAAAATAATGAGACTTAACTAGGAGCCAGGATCTTCGTCAGTCCTCAGCAATGTGTCCACTAGCCGTGAGGTCCGTGGCCAAGCCTACTTTGCTCTGCAGCTCTTTTGCCTGCAGAGGTAGGAAGGGGACTCCGGAGGACCTGGCGCAAGCAACGTCCTCAGGGGAAACTTTGGGATGAGGCTGGAAGGCTGAGCACCAGCAGCGCCTCCACGTTGCACCGGTGCATCACGCTCTGGTGACGCTTGTTCTGTGGGGAAACGGTGAGAGCGGAGAACAGCAAGAATAAGAGATGAGAAAAAAACCCTTCGTAGAAATAGATAAAAGCATTGGCCTTGGCCTGGTGAGGAGAGTCCCAGGAGACCAAAGCTGTTTATCTCTAATAAGAGAGCATGGAAAAAGCGTTAAACAAACAGCTTAATTTCCCTGCAGTGTTTAGACTGGCGCTGCCTGTAACTAGTGGTGGTTAGTTATAGGCTATAATAAGTTTTCCTTATGTAGGCAAAGTCCCATTGGGTTTTCTGGGTCTTAATATAATACGAACTAAATGATTTAGTCTCTTCCAAGCAGAAGACGATATCTCTCTTTCCTCTCTACTTATGAGACCCATCCATCATTCCTGAAGGCAGGCTGCCCGCAGCGGCACGGGCCCCCCTTCCTGCTGGGGCTTCCCCCTCCTGCCTGCAAGGTGCCCACAGCTGGCATCAAAACCGAAGGAAACTTCGTGTGTGGGATAGGAAAGAAACTTGTGTTCCTCCTCCACCTCCTTGGCCCACTTTGGCCAAGCCCAGGATCCCCACCGAGCTCTTCTGTCTTGCAGCGGTCCTCCTGAAGACCCTCTGTTACAGCTTCGGCAGCCTCTCTGCCTGCCCACGTCACCCACCAGTGGGTCAAATCTGGGCTTTTCCTTTTAATGCAAGATTCTTCTCTGGCTGATTTATAGTTTCCAGAAAGTTCATTGATCCCAATTTTAATCTCCCAGTGCTTGGAAAATATACATAGATCATATTAATTGCAGAAGAGGAAGAAACGAGTTTATTTGACATAGCTCAGGCTGCAACATTCCTTTGGTAGAACATGAGGATCATTATATCAATTAAATCACTGTATGTGATAAAGCAAAGCAGGCTTCTTTTCTCCTTGCTGGCTGCACAATGAACTGTTTTGATCAGATACTCAGTTTTTTGAAATGAAAATAAGCAGTTTCAAGTTTCCCAAGTCCTAAACATTTCAGCCGCCCCCCCTTAAAATGTGCCTGCTGTGGTTGTGGCTCAGGTAGCACTGCGGAGAAGAGCATCGATGGTGGCTTTTCCATACCTTTGGGATGGGAAAAAGATCCGGGAAGTTGCTGGCATGAACTTACTTATGGTACAGTCATACAAGTGTTTGCAACCGCATTGGCCCATCACCGTTCCCTGGCTGCACTTGGCAGCTGGTTTCGTTACACCCATCTCTGCGGGCAATACATACAATTTATTACATCCTCGGTGTGTATGAGTCTTATTGGGAAGCCTGGGAAGACTCCCATGCCCGGATGCTGTGAAAAAGGGTGAAAGACATGCCTAAATTTCTGAGACAGCCTGGAAAACCTCCGCATCGCTTTTGCAAAGCCAAGTGGTTCACTGCAACGTTTTCTGAAGGGCATTCCCAAGACTGCTGTGCTAAAACAAACCTAATTCTTACTTGTGAGTCTCCCTGTCACCTGCAAGCAACTCGCTCGTGCAGCTAAATTCCCTTCTCAAACCTGGGAGGGCACCGCTGCCTTGGGCTAATGCCAGCCTGCCCGGGAAGAGCATCCTTGAGGAGGTGTCTGAGGTGGCTAAAACGCTGCAAACTAGAAATAGCGCTCCCTGAGTCCCATCCGCAACCTTTTATTGAAATGGGTTTATTTTCCTGCTGGCAGCAGGAGCTTTCTGATACCTGAAGAAAGAGGCAGAGTGAGTTCATCAGCAGCCCTACAACAAAGATCTTGCAAGATAAGACCACGGGACAGAGTGCCGGCACTTGGGTCAGACGAAAGGTGTCTGATGGTAACCTTTAGAAACAGAGAAATTTACACATGGGGGCACTTCTGGAAGGCTAGTTATTCCATTTTCTGCCTTTTGCATCCATGTGTGTGCCTTTGTTTCCCCTCTCTGGATCTGCTCCTGGCTTTACTGCTAGTTTAAAATAAAAATATAATCCATTTACAATCCTCCCTTACGGCCATTAAGCGCTCGTCTGAGAAAGACTATTATCTCCGCTTGGCTGGCAGAGGATTCAGAGCCACGTAAGGCTTTAACTCCTGCGTGGCTGTGCAGGCAGGAGTGTCCCACTTGCTAGGCTGTTGGGGATGGGGAAAGCTGGCACGTGCCTCGCTTTGCTGCCTTTCCATGCGTCCAAGAGCTGCGAGACCTCGGGGACCTCTCCTGTCCCCTCTTCCAGGCTTTGGCCCATTGCTGCCACGAGCGGAGGGGCTGCAAATCTGCTTGCTTTCCGGCAGTGGGGAGGTTTTGTCCCTGCACGGTCAAGAAAGAAGCAAAGAAGTGGGTATCATTGCACAGGGCACGGCTCCAGCCATAAAACCAGGGCTGCTAAAGGGAGCAGAGGACCCAGCCCATGGTGGGTGGGGGTGTCTTGCCCTAAGACAGCAAACTGGGTGGCAGAGCTTGAGGCTCAGACCTGCTCCTGCCCTGTGTGGCTCGGGGCAAGGAGCATAACCTTGATGGGTTCACCCTGGAAACGGCAATAACCTGTGCCTCACACCCCGTGTCCCGTGTCCCCGTGCTCAGGGAGTGCTCTGGGGCAGGGCTATCCCCAGTGCTGCTGTGTGCAGAAACCCGTCCCGCAAGGTTACTACTGGAAATTCAATGTTTCTCCTCCATAGGGAAAAAAATAGTATTTCTGTTTGCTCCAGATTGGGAAGAAAAGTCAAAATTTTGCATTTTCCTGCATAGGAAAATTCCGCTAAGTACAAATACTATGCAACCAAGTGAGGCAACCACTTATTTCACCATTGTGTGCCCATGAAATATTTCAATTCCTTTGACTCAGCATCAGTGGCAGGAGGCCCAAGCTACTGGGACATTTCGGACCGGCTTTGAGTCCATGGGTGGTGCCAGAGGAAACCAGCCCAGGCTGTGCCTGCCCGGGCTTCTGCCTGCTTGAAAAGCAAAAAGCCCCTCCAGCTTTCCTGGAGGGATGCGAGTCTGAAGGGGGGCTTTCCCCACAAGCACGTCCCAACCTGCCTCGAGGGAAATGGCACCAAGATCGTTAAGTTTTCTTTGCTGGACAATTCCTGATAATTATTATTTGGGCCATGCTCACTGGGTTTTAAATTATTCTGTCTCAAGTAGCTGATGGCATTTGTTACATGTCATGCAATGTTCCTGGTAATTAATTGGTATTTAATTAATTAAGGGATAATGGCATTCAATTAAGGGATGCTTGTGGAACACTGTCACTGGGTAATTAATGGCTTCCTGCTGCTCAAGCAAAGCCGAGGCATTTGTGGAAAATAAATAGAGAGGAGAAGCCGAGATGTTTATTCCCTTGGCAGGAGACAGCGTTGCATGCCAGCGATCTCTGACCCTCCTGCACCATCACCGAGACGGGGAGAGCACTCACAGCTGCAGGCAAGAAGCGTTGCGTGACCTTGCAGCAGTCAGACACCCATTCACATGCTTTCAGCTGGCAGCAAACATGATGTGCAATCACTGGCGAGGAGGATAACTGCACAGTGAGCACCTGATGTTTCCAGCATCACACAGCAGGCCAACGGCAGAAACGAGACCTGATTTCCAGACCCCGTGCCCAGGGCTCTGCTCAGGGTGAGTCAGGCTCTGCCCCTGGTGTGTGTAAACTTGGAATTGCTCCCACTGGTGTCAAGGACCAAAGTATCTGGGAGAAAATGGGCCTTGTGTCCCATCAACTTTGGAGGAGAGCACAGAAAAAATACAAATTTCCTGGGATGTGAAGATAAATGAAAATAAATTCCCCGAATCAAACAGAACAGAGCACCGTTTTGAATAAAGAAGGACAAATATTGAAGGATGAACAGGAATGAGTCACTTTACCAGCTGTTCCTGGCTGGCTAGAAACACTCTGTGATGTTGAATGAGCCCTGTGTGCGTCGGGTATAAATATTTCAGGTACCTCTGGCAGGACTCAGAGGGTTTGAACTCCTCTGGTCCCTGCTAGCATAGCACCCTGTGCGAGGGGACAGCCCGAGGCAGGGACTCCTGTTGCTACTGGAGAGCAGAGGACCATCCAAGGAGGGTGATAACCACATCTGCCACTATGACTCCTGGTCTTCCTGGCTTCCCCAGCCATCCTTTCGAACGCGTGCCACTCAGCCCTTTGGGAATGAGGTTATTTCTAGGCAGAATGGGAGAGTGGTCCCTGGGCACTGAAGCCCTCTTGGTTTCCTCTTCCAGAGCGGCGGCGAAGACAAACAACTCAAGGCAACCCCCTCAGAGCAGACGTGCTTCAAAGCTCCTGGTTTCCTCCTGCACCACAGCGAACCCAGCCGTGCTTTCCCCGGGCGGCTCTGCCAGCAGCCAAGCAGCAGGCTTTAATGATGCAGGAGGCTCCGCTCCCCCTGCCATACACGTGCATAAAGCACATCTCGGCGAGGATATTTCTGTGGCCTGCATTAGCATACTCTTTTCATTCCTAATCCCACCAGACTCAAGAGTAGGAATTATTGCAGCCTAGGAAAGAAGCACGGGTAAATTACAACATGCAGTATTTAAGATGCTGCTGCTGTAGGCACCTAACTTCTTTATGTATCAGTAAGCCTTAACCCAGAAGTCCACATTGGAGCATTTCTGATGTCGGTTTGGGGCCCAAGCTTCTGCCTTTCCAGCACGTTAACCAATGCAGTGATAAGGATCCTGACCACAGCTCAGGGCAGCCAGTGTGTCAGGGTGTCTGCCCATTAATTTGTGGACGCCTTGGTCCTTCCTTGGGGACGTAGAGAGGATCAAAGCTGGGCTGGAGTACCCAGCACCCAGAGGGACAGCTCTTCAATGTTATTCAACAAGATGCAACATGAAAAATTGCCAAAGACTGCAGTGCTTTTGTTCCCTGGCAGCTTGCAATAGGTTTTCCCTAAAAAGCCCTCAGCCGTTTTTGTTCCAAAATCACACTTCCAGCTGAGAACTGCAAAACAACTCGGGGGGGGGAATGCAAATCGGCCTTTCATAGTTTGATAGCTGATGCCTCCTCTGAAGGAATTGCTTGCTGGATCTAATTGTTTAGCCCAAGAATTTAATGATGCTATTAGTAATTAACTTAATATATACTTAATAATATATACTTAATAAAGTATAATAACCTTATACTTTACAGTGGCTCCTTAAACGCATTGAATTTTTGTCATATTCCGGCACTCCTGTATAAACGATTTTTCCCTCCTAATTCCTTCTCCTCCTTCACCTTTACTTGGGTAGAATTAGTATGATATGCAAGATACAGAAAGCTATCGCTGGTTGGCACCTCTGCTCCTACAGCAGACTCAAACTGTGGCAGGTCCTTTCCAAGTGCACGTCACTGAGTGGCAGCTTTCCCAGGGAAGGGGTGAGGATGCCGAGCTAAATAGCACATCAGTGACCTCCCGTCTTTTCCCGTGGTCTTATGCAAGAGGACAAAGATGCAAGGAAACTCCTGGGCAGAGGAAGGTCAAGGATATTTCCCCCGTGAAGTTACAGCCTGGAAACCATCAATGTTAACCATTTCTTTGTTGTTCTGAGCGTGTCGGGAACACGCGTGTTTCTGAGTACGCGTGTGTATCCACGCCAGCGTGCGCGAGATGTACCCGTAGTCGCTGATCTCTCAAAGCTCCTCGGAATTTGTGTAACTTTGCAGGTGAATCCTGTTTTTTCCTGGTGTAGGTGTACGGGATGGACACGGCAGGGTATATACAATTTCCCGAGACCTTTGGGATGGAAGGTAACGTGGAAATGTAAACTCTAATTACAGCTCCAGTAAGCTCCAGTTTCTAATTAATTGCGGATTAAGTGAAAAATAGAGTTGGTTATATAAAACATATCTCAAAAGCCCCGGCCTACCTGGTCACACAATACCCAGGACAATGATCTCTAATTAGGGGTGAAAACCCTCCAGGTGCGATTTTTGAAAACACGCAGAGCAAAACAATTCGGAAATGGCTCGTTCTCCTGCTGTGACCCACTCTTCACCCCCCCGTGCATCCTCGTGCCAGGCTGGGTTTTATCCCCTGCTCCATCCCCGGGGAAGGAGCTCCCCAAACGTCCCATCTCGCTCCGTGCAGTAAGCAGAAAACTCACAGGTCCGTACCCGGTCACCGCTCGCAAGCCCGGAGGTCCCAAAATGATTTTAAAACCCGATTCCCCCGAAAGGCAAATCCCACCCCTGGGGCTGAGGACACGGCGTTTCCCTCCCAGTGGTTCAAGCAGGGCTGGTGGTTCTTCGTTGCTGCTTACCAGGCAGGGCTGCTGTTGTGCCGCAGCCTGACAAACCACGCCACAACTCCTCTCCAAACGCCATTTGTGTTGGCCAGCACCCACTTTAAGAGCGGTTCATTTCTCTTTTGTGTGCGTGCGGAACTGGCTGGCTCTAAGACGGGCACAAGCCTTTCGCTACTTAGCGTTTGCGATCAGAGCAGTGACCTGCAGGCACGATGGGTGCCATCGAAGAGCACTGGGAAGGATGCAGAAGGACCTCCGAGGCCTTCTGCTAAGAACAAGCCTCCCCTTCCTTCCCAAAAGCCAGTCTGGCCCTGCCTCCGAGGAATCGGTTTTGGGGCAGGGCTGGCACTTCTTGTAGCTGGAGGCTGATTAAAGCACCTGGAAGAGCCTGGCCGGAGAGCGTCTTTGGGTGAGAGAAGCTGTGATCCCCAAGGCACAAGGCTTGGGGAAAACAGACTGAGATGGGGCTGCCTTCAATTGCCAGATCAGCTGCAGGGATGTTTGGCAGCTGGTTTTAGCACCAGCAATGTCTTCTGCAGCTCTTTCTACTGAAGTGCCTCCAGCACAGCCGTGGACAGGCTCCAGATCTGATGGCCTCTGGCTCAGCCCCCTCATGTGACACTTTTGCTCTTACAAGCTCCGTGTCTGCCTGTCTCCTGGGAATTGAAGGTCCTGTGCAGGGGATGATGTGGTTCCCCCCCTTCATGGAGCCTTTTGCTGGCTGCCAGCTCTGCTGCCGGTGTTATCTCACACTCCTCCGGCTCTCCACGTTCTTGTAAACACTTTCCTAGCGTGGCTGCATATAAAAGGAAGAAGAATGCAGGTCCGGCCTCCCTGTCCGCTCCCTGAGGGGCCAAGCAATTCCTCACTCCTGGCAGAGCCTCACCACAGCAAACACTGGTTTTCATTTAATCTGAAAAAAGATTATTTGCCATCTGCGGAGCTGCTTGGAGATCACAGTCAGAGCACGAGGTGGTTTCACTGCGACATGCAGGGATTTCCCTGAATCGTCCCAGAAGCCACAGCCAGGAATTGGGGGTGAGGAAAGTTGCTGTCTGCAAAGCAATGGACTTCTCTGACCTGCTGGGGGGCAAGGCAGGTGCTGGGGGTGGTGGGATGCAGGATGGGGGGGACTCATAGGGCTCCCACGGGTGACAGGGAACAGACTGATGAGCGTGGTCACAGCTCGGGTCAGCCAAGGTCTGTACTCTGCTACTCACCTTCCTTGCTCCTCCCAGGACCTTGAAAACCACTATTTCTGGCTGCTGGGACCAAAGCTGCCATTAACCATCACAGCCCCCACTAGGTCTTCTCCATTATCCAGCTGTGCATCCCCCCAGTTGGCCCATCCAGCACCTCTATCATGAAGTTATCCACGAAACTCCCCAGAAATCTCTGGGACCGCCTGTATCCTGATCCGTTGTCCTTCCAGCAGGTATCAGGGAGGTTGAAGTCTCCCATGAGAGCAGAGTTTGTCACTCAGAGGCTTCCTCGAGTTGTTTAAAGGCTTTGTGCCTTTCCTCACCCTGATGGGGTGGTCTGTAATATGCCCCCACCCCAAAGTTACCCTCCCACCCTCTCCTTGGATCCTGACCCACAGGCGCACACCCAGAGTGTCTCCCATCCTGTGGAGGAGCCCCATATGCCTGAGCTGCTCCCGTCCTCCTTTCAAGGTGGGGCTCCTCGGTCATCAGGGGCGATGCTGGCCAGCTCGGCCATGGCTTCCTGGGGCACCACCCTCCCTCTCACCAGCTCATTTCTGGCTGGAGGCCCAAACGCAAGGTTGGGCGGTGTTCAAGTGTTTGTGTAAGAAAAGGAAAATATCTGCAAAACATCATGACTTCTCATGAAAAGAAGGTTTTGCTGAATCCAGTTGCAAACATTACAGACGGAGAAGTTTTGGCAAGAACGTAGGGGAGTCAGATATACAACTTCCATTAATTTCAGGAAAACTGAATGTCTAAACCACTTGTACTGTTTTGAACAGCTAAGTTCAAACATCTGTACCAAAGAGATGAGGAGACTGGAATTAATTTTCGACACCAACTATATTTTATTATTTGAAATGTCAGGAAAATTCATTCTCATACATGTGGGAACTTCTGCTGGCTGTTAGCTCTGGCACTGAACATTCACCCTGGACCTCCTTCCTTTTTCTATGCCCCTCCACCTACGCTTACGCCACTTAGGATATCATGCATCCCTCCCGATGGCCATGGTAAGGAGCACTCTGCTGTGGGTATAGGCTTGTAATCCTTTCGACTGCTGGATGGGCTTAATGAGCAACCTACACTCCACATTTTGGGAGCGTGGACAGCCTCTGTCACCTGCTACCCAGGGGACATGGGTGGAGACACTCAACGTACCGGAGGACATCCTCCCCCGGGGCAGGGGACGAGGTCTCCTCTCACAGCTGGTATTTCTTCAGCAGCTCGCTCTGCCATTGCCGCTTCTTGTTGGGAAAGGCGACGGGGATCTTGATCTTACGGAAGTCCTCGATGCACTTCCCCAGCTCAGACTCCAGCGCCCGCCTCTCCTCGCTCACCACTGCCGCAGGGCTGACCTCCACCCCGTTCTCCTTCACTGCCGCGTGGCCGCTGTTTTGCCTCTGCCCTGTCTGCTTCACCTCCTCTAGCTTCTTCAGGGACTTGGAGAAGTCCAGGGTGTTGGGGTGGGCTGGACACTCCTTGGAGGCTTCTGGCCATGGCAAGGAGTCGGTGGGGCTGGGATTCCTCGCCTCCGACTGGGGGTCTCTGCCTGGAAGGGTCTCGTCTGCATCCGGAGCCGGGCTGGGCTCGCCGTGGCTGCTCGTGCCAGAGGTTGCAAAGTTGTCCCCACCGCTGGGGCTGGCAGGGTCCTGCCTCATCTCATGGCTTTGCTTTGGCTCCTCTGGGTCGCCGTGGGCTGGGGAAGGAAAGCAGAGAGCTGTGTGAGGAGAGGGAGCTTGCACAGCCCCTGGTGACAGGCTGCATCTCGAGCAAGGCTGGGGTGCAGCCACGCAGGGGGTGCGGGTAGCTCTGCTCAGTTGGGCATGGGGCAATTACAGCTGGGTCCCTGTGGGGTGTCCGGCTGAGCAGGCAAAGCTGAGCCACCGCATTGGTGAGCCCTTCCCCAAGCCTTGGGTTGGCTGAGCCCTGGGGCCAGCCCCGGGTGGGCTTGGGTGGTCCTGGAAAGGTTATGGGCTTCCTGTGGTCTGTGGTTTGGTCTGCAGTGGCGCTGAGGGACGCTGAGCACAGGAACGGTCTGAACCAGAAACCTAAGATGCAAGGAGGCCTAACGTGGAAGAAGAAACCGCACAGCTTCCCGCAGACCTCGGGCAGGGCTTGCACACGCTTTAGTTTGTTAACAACGGTGGAAAACAAGCAGCGACTCTGCATGGGAAATAGCCACTCTGTTTCAATTACCAGCTGCTGGGGAAAATCAGTCGGGGAGAAAAGTTAATGGAAACTGCTAAGAAAGCATTTAGCAGAGGTGTCCTCCCTGCTCCCCCTCCTCAGGTTTGCAAAGAGCAGCATATGCATTTACAGCTGAACCTCGGGGAGTGTTTGCTGATACCTATGCCTAGCATGGACGAGAAGGTGTGAGGGGTCTTCACCCAGTCCAGCAGGCCTTTCCCACACATCCTCCCTCATCCCTGATGCCAGCCAAGGCACGACGTTCGCCTCGGGTGCTATCCCACCAACAGTGACTACCACGCTGCTCTCGGGAGGAAATACCCGAGTGATGCAGAGGACGCTGGAGACGGGCTCGTGGGGCTCTGGAGGTGCCATCGGCATGTGGCGGACTCGGTGGTAGGACAGCGGAGGTGTCCTCAGGTGGCTGAGGGCTCTGAGCACACAGTGGGTTCAGGTCTGTGCCTGCCTAGAGCCAGACCCTGCTCCACAGCTGGCAGAGACATTCTCACAATTTGGCTGTTTTAGCAGAGATTTGTTTTGAAAGTTGGTTCCCCCCCTCCCCCCGCTTATAGTTCCTGTTTTTCTAAGTATCTTTGGCAGAGACATTGGCCTTCCTGCTCTTTGAAAGCATTGGGACAAGGTGGTGTTTCTTGTCATTGTTTTCATTTGCACATCTGTTTTTTTGGTCGGATCAGACACATGGAGACTTTCTTCCCCTCAGAATAACAAGATTTGTTTTTCTGAGCAGCGGTATTAACCTGGCAGCGGTTTTCACTGCATCCTCTGAAAGCACTTAAAAGACCCTGCTGTTGTACAGCTTTAACCTCAGTAGTGCCCCACATTTGCCGCTCTCGAGGTTTTCACTCGTAGCACCCCTGTCTGCCTTTCAGTTTCCAGCCCTCCACCCATACCCACCTACGTACCGCTGGGGCTATAGATTTACCTATGCATTACGAATGCTCGGGCCGTCACAGCAAAAGTGGATTGTGAAAATGCTGTTATGTGGGGTTTTATAGGAAGCGATTGCCATTGGTGCGTGAATTATCCTCACCCTTTTCCCCTCCTCACGTAGTTTTCCATGTAGGACTTTATAGGAGGGAGTGCGCAGGGCTCAGCAGATACCATTAGTTGCTAACGTTTAGGCAGTGGATAAGCATTACCCAGTAATGCACCTGCCCGAAGATGAACAGCAATTAGTGCTGCAGCATCTGCCCTGACCAGATGTGCTCCAACCTTTGCTATTAACACGTGAAAGCAATCAAAAGGGAGTTTGAGTCCTGATCAAAAGTATAGATCTACTATAGGAAAAGCAGCATGGCCTGGGAGAGGCCATCCTGGTGAGAAACCCCTTGCTTCTCCTGGGGGAGTTTTCCCTGTCCCTTTTCTCTCTTGGTTTCTTCTTCTCCTTTCCTTATCCCTTAAGGCATTTTCACTATCAGAGCTGATGGATGCTCTCAGCGATGGCTCCATGAGCAGGTCTCCGTGCGGGAAGTCTGCAGGGGGGAGCTGACGCAGGGAGGACCCCAGAGCAGCTGAGGTTGGCTTCAGGGTGGACCCACCAAACTCCCATGGGAAGCCACTGCCCCGTTTCTCAAAACCGAAGACCTCTGAAAACAAAGCAAAGATTTTTCTCTAAAATGTCTGAATTCCTGACCTGCTGGGATTTTTTTTAAAGTACGTCTAGTAGCAGAGATATAAAACAGGGTATAAAGTATTTCTATTTTAAATTCCTCACCCTACACTTTGCCTCCCATGGAAGCAGAAAATGTCAAGGTGGCTTTTCTTTTTCCTTAAAAACTTTTTGTAAGGACAGAGTTTGTTTTTTTTCCCCTCTTCCTTCCTCTTCTTTTTTTATTTTGACATTTACTTGAACAGCTCCAGCACTGAAATTACTAGAGTTGGAAAGCAGAAATGTCATCCATCACTGAGCAGAAACCTTGAAGGCTGGATTTTCTTTGGCAAATCTCTCCAGGAAGTAACAAGGATGTATCCTCGCCCCAAATTCTTTGAGTGATGGAATAAAGTCTCTAAGTTCTTATACTGCTTTAATCATCTTATCTGCGAGCTCACAACTGTCTCTTCCTTCCTCTTCTTTTTTTATTTTGACATTTACTTGAACAGCTCCAGCACTGAAATTACTAGAGTTGGAAAGCAGAAATGTCATCCATCACTGAGCAGAAACCTTGAAGGCTGGATTTTCTTTGGCAAATCTCTCCAGGAAGTAACAAGGATGTATCCTCGCCCCAAATTCTTTGAGTGATGGAATAAAGTCTCTAAGTTCTTATACTGCTTTAATCATCTTATCTGCGAGCCTCAACTGTGTTTGTGAAATGGGGAGCTGAGGCACAGGGAGCATAAGCTGATGCACCCAAATACGTACAAGAAGCCTATGACTTAGCTGGAGACTGAATGCAAATCTCTTCAGTTCTTCTCTAGCATCTTAGCTCCTAGGCCATACAATGACTGTTGCTAGCTTGGTATAGCAATTTTTTTCTAAAGCTTTCAACACATTTTACATCACATTATTCCCATTTGAGGCACACAGAAGTGAAATAACTTGTTAAGGTCACCAGGCTGAGAACAAACCCCAAGTCTCCTGGGTTCTGTTCCCACACACTCTCCATACCAGACCGTACTGATTTCCTTTGCGTGGTCTGGCAAGGCTGGCTGCCAGGCTACAAACCTGCAACCTCCACGCTCTTGCAATCTCTCCGCTCTTGCTATATCCCCACTGTGTCTGGGTCTGCCTGAGATGCACGGTGGGCTGCCGCCGAGCTTGGGGAGAGCAGCACAGTGCAGAGCCACACTGAAAAATCCCTTGCTAGAGTATAGGTTTGCTAAGGCATTATTTCTTTGCTTTGAAACTGCCAAGAAGGTGATCTTCAGTCCATTCCTGTGCCTCTCCAGTCCACAGTCCCCTGTGTCAGTGCACAGCTTGGTCCAGATGTTTTGCAGGTACCAGCAGTGTAATGCTGCTAATTTAGGTATGATGAGGTAGTTTAGGCCATCTCTAGGTAGCCAAGGGACTTTGCATAAAGGAGCTAGTGAGTCTTAATGACTTGTCTTTGGAAATATTCATTAATTGCCCATAACAATTTACTTACCTTTGTTCTATCTCATTCACCGAGGGCGTGTTATTTCAGCCTGTTCTGGCTGGTTCTCACACTAACATCTGTAGAAATGATCCTGCGCTCACTGAGAATTGCAGACCTCAGCAGGTTTTTATTTTCTCCCCATACGGTGCTGAAACACACGATTCCTCCTGGCCAAGCATCCTGGCCGAGCATCACAGCCCACGAGTTCACCTGCACGGGCACACGTGTTTCCAAACAGCAAAGGACTGGAGGGGAGCCAAAAGCAATGCGGATTTGCAGAAGTTTTCCGAGGAAAGTCAGCTCCATGCTGGAAGTTGCAGGATCCAGCATCAGACAGATGTCAAAGTGTGGATGTTCATCTCGGCCACTCTTCTACACTGGCCACCAGTAGATATCCCATGGCTGGTACAAGATACTTAGGTCTAGGGATCTGTGCTTAACCCTGTCTATGAGACCAGAGCCTTTCTGACCCCAGTTAAAAGGCTGGGGCGTGCTATTAGGATGAGTGTATGTTTTCTTTCTGCATACTAGTGATTTAAAGAGTGTGGGGATCACTTTGGCTAGAGTCTGACCTGGACCAAACCTGACACTGAATGCCCTGGACTCTGAGGCAGTCTAGGTCTTCCAGGGTATTTCCTTGCCATTGGTCTTCTCTGCAGCTTTGGACAAATAACTTCATTTTTCCTCGGGCTAAGCTTCCCTCACATTTGTGTGTCTTGTCAGTGAGAGCCTCTGCGGGGCCAGCCGGTGTCTGGCAATACGGGAGTATCGCTCCTAAGACGATCCTAGGACACCTCACAACTCTTCTTTCTGAATGTATCTCACAGCTACTGAACTGCGAAAAGAGATCTGTTATGCAGGCTGATTTTCTCATAGTTTTTTAATTTTCTTAGACTTTGCTTCCGATGTGATGCTTTTGTCTGCTTTAGAGCATCAATTAGAGTGCAGAAGCGGCACTTCCGACGCAGCCCCATGGTGCTGATAGAAGTCCTGCTGACTGCAGTTAACAGGCTCCTGCACGCAGCGGGCTGGTGCTTTGCAGGGGGAAGCACACACTGTCCCAACCCCTTGCTGCTTTTCTGGATAGCATTTTATTTTTCCAGAGTGCCTGATGGGGAGGTGAACTCGCCATGTGCCAGGAGCCCAGGGCCCAGGCTCGCACTGGTGGGTTTGCTTCTCTGTGTCAGTGCTCCCAGCTGAAGGAGGTTGACGTAAGGTCCCGACACACACGGGTGAAGAGCGGTTCATTCCTGGGGTGCTTCCCCAGCCAAATGGGGGATCTTCAGCTCAGACTGCGTTGGCCTCAAAGATTGCCTTTCCTTTCCCACCATTCGCTACAGAGACCCAAATTTCCCCGAAATAGAAAAGGAGATTCTTCTCTTCTTTTTTGTCCCAAACAAAAGCGTTCTCTGAGCCCGTACCGGGCAGCCAAGCAAAGAGCTGGATTTCGGAGGGAAACCCTCACCGTGGGTAGAAGCAGAGCTTTGTGCATCTCAGGCTGTTTCTATTCCATGGCTTTATTTCAACTGCTCTTTTCCTTCCAGTTTTTAAATGAAAAACCAGCAACAACACATCGCTTGGGGTCAAACAGGAATGTCTCAGATCCTTTACAAGCTTATTAAACTCCTTTCTAGCCTCTTAAACTTAGGGTGTTGTGACACAAAGATGGGTAAAAGTTTCAAAACAAGAGCTGGAAGAGCATGTTTAGTTTGTGTATGTGTGTGTGCCTGGAGAAGGGGGCAGGGACATAAACATTTCACTTCAACCAAAGTTTTGCTTGCCCTAAAAGCGTGTTCAGAAAACAGATTTACTCTTTGTCCAAAACGTTTCTCATTAACTCTTACCTGAGAGCCTGATAGTCATGAGGAACCTAGACTGTGTCCAGAAAGCAGGTGGTGATGGAAACAACTGTGGATTTTACATGTAAGAGCAACTTGCCCTGGAAAGTGCCAGCCTGTGTCTGCCTTGAGTTAACCGATCGCCGGCGGTGACCAGGACGGGCTGGATGTTCACCGGGATGCACAGGGCGTATCTGCAACTTCCCGATGCCTGATGCAAAGCAGCCACTTCCGTGCAAGCTCCCAGACCCCATCGATCTCAGGTCTTGCCTCTGCCTGAATTGTTTATTGAAACCTCAAGCTGAGCCTGAAAACTGGTGTCTGCTCTCCTGGTTGGCTCTAATCCCCCTTATTTTATCAAAGAAGGACAAGACTGGGCATAAATAAATGTCTTTGACCCTATCTGCCCGCAGCAGTAGCCTCTGCAGTCCCAAGAGCCTCAGTGACACCAGTTGTGCCAGCGAAGTTCGTTGCTAAATCTGCAGCACTGGTGACTGTTGTGAATGGATTAACTGCTATGGCAACCCCGGCAGGACCCGGGGGTGCCAGGATCAGGACAGACAAACAACCTTTGGTTTTAAACTTCCCTGCTAAAAGCCAAGGTCCTTTCTATGCCCTGTGGAGCAACGTATATATATTTATCAGCACAGGCGCTGCTTTTGCTTTGCGTATTCTAAAAATGTCTGTTTAATGGCATTAATCCAGCTGGCGGGTAGCACTGGGAGCTTCACATGCAGTCGTGCCAATGTGCTTTGCTCTCAGGCTGGTACCCAGGCCCTGCCACGCAGCTCTGGTAATGCCCATTAACGCTGAGCTGGCTATCCAGGGAGGCGTGGATCCCTTGGCAGAAGGTACCAAGCTCAGCAGAAAGCACCGGCTAGGCTGGTTATCTGTGATGTGCAGGTGCAGAGAGTGGCTTAAGCCCAAAACTCATTGCATGGGTGGCAGAAAACCTAGCTTGCCTCTCCCTTGCTGCTGTTTTTATAATCAATGCCTGCTGTTGCAAAATCTCAGCAAGAACCAGAAAAAAATTCTAAACAGCAAGGTGCACCTCTTGAAAGACCCAACCTTGCAGCCTTAAAAAAACAATCCAGATTTTTCTGTCATTCAGGTTGTCCTTTGCTGTCAGGAGGAGGCACGGTGGGTTCAGGAATTGGGGATTTCATGTTTGTTTCTGAGGGCTGACTGAAGCGTGAGCTACTGTCCTTGGAGGGAAGGTCCAGCTCTCAAAGGTGGAGGAAAGCTGGTCAGCGGTATCTGCTGGTGTTGGTACCAAGCGTGCTGTGGATGCTCAATGCCCTGCAGTACCCCTTGGTGGGCAGTAGCTCTGTTCCCCCATTCCTTCCAGGCCCTCTGTGATAAAGACATTTAGAACAGCTTGGGAAGTGTATAAATGATGGAGGTGGGCTCACGAACATCACTCTTTTCACCTCCTGTGGGTACGAAGGTCACAACTTCACCTCTTATAAGGATGTTTAGCTTGCAGGATCATGGTACCAGGCAGTGTGGTTGCAGGAAACAGAATACCCTCAAGAGCATTCCTCTAAATAAAATAAGTATTTGCTGAGTGCTTGTGAATATATACACACACTGCTGGAACGGGTGCAATGTGGAAATGCCTCCATCCTGCAAACGTGTGCAGGGGAGAAATGCAGCAGCCCGGGAGCATGTGCTCTGCGGGAGTGCACACATGAATGCTGTGTAATTCGGACCTTTTTTGCATTTAAACCAGTGTACCTGTCACGAATGACAGATGGATATCTAACTCAAGCCACTTTTTGTTATACATGACTCCTGTCAGTACCCAGGGACTGTCTGGAGATGGAGCGAATACCGTAAAGGGTGTGTTTCTGCAGTTAATTCTGGGCCAAGCCCCCCGCCGTGATCTAAATCAGCGCTTGCCACTCTCTAAACCAATCAGTGAACGCTGACATGCTATCCATCAGCAGGCTAATTGCTGTTCTGAGATCATCCCGTGATGGTTTTAATCTCTGACTTCCTCCTTATTTCCTCTTCTCCCCGGAGCTGGCAGGAGCTGGCACCGCACAAGCGAGGCGAGCTGTACGAGGGCTGGAGACCGCCGGCTGAGGAAGGGGAGAAGTGTGCCTGCGTGGAGCCTGGGGCTGTGACTGTATGCTCCTTGACTGCCTTAATCAAACAGCTTATTTCTGCAATTCAAATCCATCCCTGTGAAATTGTTTATGTTTCCCAAACATATATTTTTTTGTTGTTTTGGAAGGGTACGAGCTCTGCTGTCAGTTTTAGACTACGTTTCCTGCTTAGTGTGGATCTGTGCAGTCCAAATATTCTTTCCCCCGTATTCATAAGCGGTGGATATTCGCCCCAGTGATAATGTCACTGGTTAATTTAGCATCTGCACTAATCTGCTTCGGTTCTGGCACTCCTGGGGAAGATGGGACAAGCAGCAGCAAATCCCCCCCCTCCAAGGGTCTCCGAACTCTCGCTGCCTTCTCTGGCACGGGTAGGCAGAAGTTTTGCTTTCTCCTGATGCTGGGATGTCCCAGGTTCTTGCAAAGTGCTTTCTGAGAATAACATATGCATGCAATCTGCTGGAGGAGTTGCTCTGGAGGAACTGCGAGATGCCTCCTAAAGTACAGCCAGCTGAGGCGTGGTGAATATGTACATGATGGACAGCAGCTTTATTGGACCGAGACTGTGCATGATTGCTTCATTTGGTCGTGCTTTCTGAATGCAATCACTCCAGCTTTATGGCAGGGACAGGAATTATAACACATTTTGTTTTGGCAAAGCAGAACGGATTCAGACACGAGAGGTCAAATTCCGGTGACGGTGCAGAGCCAGGCCCTCAGATGTTGTAAGCTGCTGTAACTGAAGCCAATGGAGCCATGCTGATTTACATCAGCAAAACATCTGGCCCGGGGTAGACGTTTGAATGCCACGTGAAGCAAAAGCGCCTTTCGCTAGGCACTTCTTGTCAAGCCGATCAATTTGGGCAAGACCTGCCTGTTTCTTGGCAGGAATTAGTCATCAATACCCTGTATGGCAGAGCCTCGTCAAGAGGTGCTGCTCTGCCAAGAGGAACTGCTCCTGCTCAGCCTGAGCGGCGTCCCCGGCTTGGAGGCCGCAGGGCACAACAGCAGCTGGGGGGGGCAGCCACCCCTGTGCTGAGCCCTTCAAGCTGGAAGAGGCCGGGAGGTTTTTCCAAGGGCATGGAGTAGTCTTGGGAATGTCTACCTGGAGCAAACCATCGCTACACCCCAAACGGATGTTGCAGTGTGAGTTATCCCGTCAGTTATTACCACTCCTCTTGGTGCCCTTAAAGAATTGCCAGGTTTCTTTCACAGCTGAAATATTTCTTAACCTTGCCCCAGCAACCATAAAGATGCTGCAGCATGTACTTAAAAGAGGGGTCAGTTTGCTCCTGACGGTCCCTGGCAGACTTTGAGGATTTGTACTCTTCTCAGGCCACCCATTTCTGTCCGGGCAGGATTTGTCCCCAGCCACAGATCATCATCACTGGATGTGTCCCTGAGGAGGGATGACGGCATTCTGCCTGCATCCACACCTTTGAAAAAATTATGGAGGAAATAAACTGTGCAAATGAAAAAATGAAGCACAGAAGTTGTTCGGCATTGATATTTGGGGGAGAAAAGGGATTCTCGGGCTCTCCTAGTCATTGGCGATAACATCATGAAAGGACATTAAGTCTTATATGGTTAGAAGCCCCAGAAATGAATGCCTACCAGGCGGGTTTCTGCTTCACTGAGTTCCCTCTAAATGACCAAATGAAAGACAGGTGGATCCAGCGGAGCAGCAGGTCCCCACACTAGTATTTGCATCTTCATGTCTCTTGTTGGGAACTTCCAACAAATAGGTATTTTTACTTTCTCCAATGTCAGGAAACAGCAGAGATGATTGTTTTGCAGTTTCTCAGGAGGAGGTCAAGGGTGCTCATGTGTGAACGGGAGATTACTGATCGCTTCCCATCCTGTTTTTGGAAAGGGCTGAATGCTTGCAACCCAGGAGATGTGATTCAGCCTTTTCATCTGCTTTCTGCCATGGCATGCACAGCGGGAAACTGATTTCTGGAAGCAGCTCAGCATGGGAAATTTGTTGAGCATGGGAGAGCCTATAGTGCCCCGGTGTTGACTTATGACTTACTTAAATGTACAGCAAGTACGCAACAGTACAGGTATGTCTGGGGAGAAGGGTGACTTGGAGGGCCCACCTTGCCCAGGATTGATGCTCATGAGTGGAGGCCTCGTGCTGCCTGGCCCAGAAGATGCCCTGCCACCCTCCAGTGATAAAGCTGAGCGTTGGGGTCATGGGGGCTAAACCAGAGCACCCCAGGTTGCACAGCGGGGTGAAAGCAGGCTGTGAAGAAACTCATGAAGCCTGCATACATGAAACCTCAAGCCCATGTCCCATCTTCCCAGCTGATGGAAAGAGGCTTTATTAGCAGTGCAGACCCAGTCACAGTTCCTACAGAAGAGACAGCCCTTACTGTGCCATCTGCCTCTCACCAGCCGGTTCTCCAGTCTGGGGTGTCCTCCCTGAACTGAGTGCAAGCCAACGTGCCTTTGACTCCAAGCCTGAGCCCAGCTTGGCATTGGCATAACTGGAATCAGGAGTAAATCAGGCCATTTGGGGTGAAGGAATGGGATACAGCAGGAAGAGGGAGAGACCGTGACACGGGTCTGGCAGGGACACGCATCCCTATCGAGTGCCTGTTGCTAAGTGCAGGTCCACCAAAACAACCAGTGCATGGCTCTGCATGGTGTGACTGCAGGCACCCGGGACAGCAAACCGGCACGTTTCTCACCTGGAAGTGCTTCTGCCGTGTCTGTCTTGAGATCCAGGATGGGCTCAGAAGAAGACACGTGTTTTTTTGGGCTGTGCTCCATTTCTGAAGGCTGAGGAATAGGCAGGCTAAGCCAGGAGCTACCTAAAAAAATCAAGACCCAAAGAAGAAACTCTTAGGAGGCAAGAGATGCACAGGGAGTGTGAGAAGGGGCCAGGGTGGTGTGTGGTGGCCACACTCCACATCTGGTTGTCCCCAGAGTCTAAAGCACCTCCCAGAGCACCGTGCTGGGTGCCCGGAGTGGGGAGCGGTCTGGACAGCATCTGCTGTCATCCTCCCCCAGTGCCCCTCAGACCCCTTCTTAAGGTGATATTTCAGCTTTGGGCAGTACCTGTAACCACCTCCCACAGCCTCCCACCATGTATTGCCATTCTTCCTCCTTCTTTGAAGCTCTTCTTCTGTCTGTTTCCTAACCCTTTATATCACTGGCTTTCAAGATATTGCTTAATTCACACTGAATTTGCAAAAAGTGAGGAAATACCAAAGTGTTTATCCTGGACTAAGATTAGTTCTCCAGCTCTTCCATCTTTTTCTTTCCTGACATTTCTATGCAGACACTTAAGTTTGCTGTATAGCACAGACCTAACTGTAGTTCCTGCCCCATACAAAGGACTTTCCTCTCCATGACTGAGCCTCAGAGCTGGAGCATCCCGTTGGCATGCAGTGCAGTAAATCCAGGCTGCTTCATTTCCACTTGCTCTGCCCACAACAGTGGCTGCTGCCTCTGCGGGACACGCTTGTGTGGGGTAGATCTGCTAGAAATCCCCCCCCCCTACCCCCGCCAAATCATTTGGGATTGGCATCTCTGGGCTGCTCACGTGTCCAGAGGCTGCTGTGTGCGCTGTGGGTGTGAGGTCAGAGTGGGACACACATATGTGCTTACATACACAGCCCGGTGCATGGTCCACCACAAACTCTCATCCTTGTAGGTCCCCTTTTCACTCTACGAACACACATAGCATGCTGGAAAAATAGGTCGGGTCTGGCAGAAGAAGTGTCAAGGGTGCTAGCATCTGTGCTTGCCTGCATCCCACCTCCTGCAGCTGCACAGGCCAGAGGCACACGCCTTGGAAGCACATTCATGTCCCTACTTTCTCCCCTGGCTCCCACGCGTCCACGCGCTGCATGCTGACACCGTGTGACACACAGACACGCTCTTGCTCTGATTTAAGTATGTCAGTGCTAAATACCCCACTGAAGCGTTCGTACACTGCTGCGTATCCAGCACAGGGCACAACACAGCCGTGACCCAGCCAGGTCCCCCAGGTACAGCCACTGTGTCCACCGATCCCCACCAATGCTCTTCCTAACTCCATTTTCACACACTTTAAGCTGCTGCTCATCTTCAGGGCAGATACCTCCGCTCTCCCAAACCCACAAGCTAAGAATCACTGTCAAACAACCGACAACCAGATTTAGACCAGAACATAGGCTTTCCACTCATCTGAGATGGTGACTTCATGTGACACACCAGGAACAAAGCCTGAGCTCTCCCTTTCCAAAAGCTGGACCACTGCTTGCCCCACTGACAGGGCAGCCAAGTGGAGCTCTCAGTGGACAACTGCTGAGTCTGCTGTGCAGGTAAAACCCTCCACGCACAGAGCCCTCCACGAGCCGCCCTGCAGCACAGCCATCTCTGCTCTTGCAGAGGGAGAAGAAGCGTTTGGCCAAGGTCGCCCTGATATGGCGTGCAACCGAAACGTGCTCCACCTCGCCATGGGAAGCAAGGGGTGGAACTGGGTGCCCCAGCTTCCAAAAGACCGACAGCTAGGCAGCTTTCTATGGCTTGTGGTTGCCAGAAGCCAGGGTGCCAGGGACCTGCCTTGCAGACAGCCTGGCCATGCTCGACCTCCACGGTCCAGCACTCATGGGCCAGAATAAGATGCTACATCCAGGAGAGGGCAGCAGAATCCCAGCATGCTCCATGCCTATTGCCACCCTCATTAATTGTGGTTTCTGAGAGTCAGTTCCTGACTCTTTCCTAAACTGTAAACATGGCCTTCTACTTCCCATAGCAATAATCTTCACCTAGAGGCTCTTGCAAAGTCTTTGTGGTCCCCGTCTGTCAGTGCGTCTATAAAGGTTTCTAATTAATGTCCCAGAGTAGCTATTTTTGCACCCAGTTAAGCGGAGGGAGCCAAATTTGAGCCAAATTCAATGCCACGGGGCCCTTGCAAACCCTTTTGGGAGCTGCATGTGATGAACAGGGCAGAACTCAGCCACCCAGCAGTCAGGGTGAGTGATCCCCTTTGCTGGCAGACCTGTCTGCTCTCTCCTGCGGTTATAGACGCCCTTGGTCGCAGGGCAGGGGAACAACAGCCATCATCTCCATATGGGACCAGGGAACATGGTCTTGAATTGAGGTCCTGGCAGACAAGTGGAGGAAGAAAGAGTTTTTGACGGAGTAAGAACCGCAACACTGAGGCTCCATCATTGCATTTTAATGGCTGAGGTTCCCCAGGTACCTTCCAAACACCCATCCAGCATCCAGCAGACCTTCAGCAGGGGCCAGGCCACTGGGTTTCTGCTTCCACATGCTGTCATGCAGCCGATGCAAGCGGCTGCGCAAGCCAGTGCTTATTAAAGATTTAAAAGGCAAGCTGTCAGCAGCGCTGCTAAGAGATGGGCTTTTCCTCTTATAGCTCTATCCCTCTCTAATACTAATAGGATTGGAAGGAGGAGGAGACACAGCGGCATGCCAACCAGCTGAGGGTGAGTGTTTATTCCTTGCAGAGGCTTTGCACACCTTGGGGGATCTTTCTAGCAGTTTGCTCGTCTTCCAGTACCCCTCCTTGGTTCTATGGGATTTTGGGTTAATCCCTCGGGCTTTGCAAGGGGAGGTGGTGCAGCCTGGGAGCAGAGGCACAGAGGAGAAACCACTGTCTCCCGGCTGCCCCTCCTCCTGACACCTCCACCAAGGGAAAATGAAATGCCCCCCCTGCCTCCCCTGTGAGCTGGCAGAGGGATCTGTGCTCTGCTCTGCATCCTCCGCCAGAAGAAATGCATTAATCCCCATTTTGTTTAAAATTACAGCTGGGCAATGGCTGGAGTTTCCATTTTTGCAAGGACTTTTTGGGATCGGAAGCCTGGATTTGGACCAGGCTGAAACAAACACAAAGAGCTTCATCCTTCTCTGCAAAGAAAGATGCTAAAATCAAAATCCATGCCAGCACCACTTCTTGAGCTTTTAAACGTTCTTTTTTAGTGATGCATCTTATAAAAAAAATTTCAAAAGGCATTTTGACATGATGTAAACTGCTTGAACGTGTGATTTCCTTCTAAATTTGAGCAAAACCAGACCAATTTCAGGATATAGTTAAGGTTAAATCTATGGCAATAGAGGCCTGTTCATCCCAGGTTTTCTTTCCAGTTCTACTTAATATTTCACTCTCTCATTCTCCCCTTTGGTTAAATTAATTAAGTTTGTGAATCACTCGGATCAATTGATGTTGAAGGACATAGTATAAATAGTTTTGCTTAATTGCCTGGAGCCAAAGGTGAGTTAGCAAACTCTTCTTCACAAATAGGGTTGGCTTTTTTTTTTGCAAGGAGTCAGCAGGGAGGATAACCAGCAAACCCTCCACCCCGTGTCCCTGGAATCAGCCTCCATGTCCTTCAGGGTATTCCTCTGCTCTCCGCATCCTCCTCCTGACTTGCAGGATTTCTCCCATTTCCACTCGGTAGACCGCACGCACCTGGACCTGCTACAGCTGCCCAGCAAGAGCTACTGAGAGCACCCGTGGTATCAGCTCAGCGGGGTAAAATTCCCCGCTGCGTTGGCCTGCATGAGGAATTACTGCCAAGAAAGCTGCCCAATTTGCAGCATCCAGGATTTCACCCACTGATGGGAGGGAGAACCAAATGCCCATAATGCCCGTGGTCACATAGGGATGCAGAAGCAGAGTCAGGACTGAACTCAGATCTCATGATAGAAAAAACCCCCAAAGTCATAATGATGCCATATGACGCAGTGTCTTGAGACTTTTTGTGCTGCAGAGCGCTCCAGGCATATGAGGGATTGCATGTGTTCATAGCAATGACTTCAATACCATTAGCTCAGCTCGCTCTTTAATCAGTGCCGTATGTGCAACACATAGGCAGGCTGTATATCACATCTAGTTTATGGTTTGATTGGAAGTGATGGCCTTGAAACCATAAAATGGCGGTTAAAGTCATCATAATTCATTTGCTGCCTAGACTCAGGGCAGTGCAAGTGGCTGGTGCTCTTGGTCTTAGTCCTGGGTTAAATTCTTCTCTGGTGATGGGCAAAGCTGGAAGCTCCTCTTCAAAGCTGGAGAGGA
>NW_008794630.1:850217-859267 GCF_000699145.1 Aptenodytes forsteri | reverse complement strand
GAGACGAGACGAGACGAGACGAGACGAGATGAGACGAAAGGAGAAGAGATGGGGAGGAAAGCCAGGAAATGAACTCTCCATTGGCGTCAGCCAGAGCAGGGCTTGAGGAAATCCAGACCCTGGCTTGTCCATCTGGTAGGACATAATCATGAGGAGGCAGTTATTAAAGAAATACGGATTTTTGTTGGTCACTTGCCAATCTCTTTCCACAAGGAGGCAAACGACTAGCACATAAAACAGAAGCCCCCCCTGCTTTCACTGACACCGTGTGAGGAATGAGGCCATCAGAGCAGGGTCACCTGTCTGTCCATCCCACAGTGAGAGGGTCAATGCTTCCCCCACCTCACAAGCAGGGAAATGGAGGTCAGGAGGCACCAAGACCTGTTCAGGGTTGAGAGGGAACACCCTCTCGTGACCTAAAACTTTATATCCTACCCTTCTGGGGCCATACAGGCCCCTTCCCTGGGCTGTTTTCCCTCATCAAGGCATAGCTTCAGCCATAATACCAGAAAAGTCCATTTCAGCAATGAGGAGATAGCAGAAAGGACAGCGTTGTCTTGGCTCAACATTTCCACCTATCCAGGGTCCTTGCTATCTCTAGGGAAAGCCGTTCAGCTTGTCTGACCTTGCTGTTTTCTGCTAAAACTCAGCCGTACTTTGCTCTTTTGTATGGAAGACAGCTCCCCACCCAAGTGCTTCTTGTTCTTTGGGCTCACCAGTTTACCAAAAACCCACTAATTCCTGCTCACAACCCCAGCGTGCCAAGTGGAAGGTTCCTTCAAGAGCATCAAGGCAGCACTTGTATGAGAGTCAATGAGGAGAGGTGGGGAAGGTGTTCCCCAGGTCACAATTTCCGGGAGGACTGTACATATGAACATGCTGTTCCCAGCGATCGCTCCTTGGCAGTGTCTGCTGCACAAAAACGGCTCCAGCTGTCTGTCTTTACACAGGAATCTGCTTTTCTCTGAATTTTCCAGGAGTCACTTTCAGAAAGCAGCCCCATCGGCAGTTTCCATGCAGATGTAACTGTGCTCGCTTCCTATCTAGGTATTTTTGCCAAGCAGAAAATCCACAAACTAATGGCCTTGCGGGGAGATCCCAGGCAGGGCTGGGAGATTGCTCAGCTTGCTGGCCAAGCTGGGAGTGTCAGCAGCAGGAAGGCAAAAGGGAAAGGTGGAAGTCATTACAACTCTTAATATATTGGGGGAAAGAGCAAACTGGAATCCTTTCTTCATGCCAAACCAATTTTTTTTGCTCGACACCAAAGGGAAGAGTTGCATTTTGCATTTGGTTAAGAAAAGCAAAGGGCTTAAATTCCCCAAAGCAAGAAGGCTGCCCAGGAAGGGCACTGCCTGTCCGTACAGAGCAGGGGATGTCTGTACATGTAGCATGGACCCACATTTCCTTCATCCAGGCAGAGTCTTAGCTTCTGGGTGAGAAGAAAGGGGGAAATGGCCTCTCCTCTTTCTCCTCCTTCCAGAAATTCTTGTCTTATTTTGCAAAAAGTCTGTCCAGTTTGACCCAGACCTATGAGTAATTTGGGGTCAGACAACACAGCAACATGGCCTGGCGTGCTCTGTGTGTTGGTGCTCGTGGTGAGTCTCTTCCTCTTGGAGACTCACACCAAACTTCATGGCTTTCCCTTCTCTTTTGGTGTCAGTTTGGGGAGCTAAGGTCTGCCAAAATCACTGCAGCTACATCAATTACACGAGCTGAAGCCTGTCCCAATACATAGAGATGCACTAGGTAGACCCTTGGGTCCAACTGAGCACCCCATCCTTATGCCAGGGGTCCAGCCCATATATGCAAACAAATACTCCTTCTCCAGCCAGAGCAGACAGCAGAAGCATCGTTACCTCTTTCCAGCAGTGAGCCATAGAGACATGAAGCAGTTTGCAGAGAACTAAACCCACCTCACCCCAAAAAAGAGACAAAGCCTACAGCCAGCAAAGTCTTCCTCCCACTTCACCTTCCTCCCGCTCTTTGCACCTTTTCCTACTCAAAAAGAGTTTGAGGCCAAAATATCACTCATTGGAAAACCTGCCAGAGTCTAATCCAGCCCCGGGGAGCCTCCCTTCCATGTTACAGCTGCAGTTTTCCCCTGTCCATTTCCTTCTTGGAGTGTTAAGTCCTTTGGGCAATGACTATTTGTGGTTCTGGACTACGGCCTTTCCCAAAAGCTGAGGAATGTGCAGAATAAAATCTCCACGTGTAGCACCGGGAGCCAAGCACAAGCTGAGCAGTGCGAGAGGGAGGCTGTGCTTTCAAGTGAGATACAGAACCATTCAAACCGCCCTGTTGGCCAGCATCTCCACGCATGCAGATGCTCACTGGAATGTCTTATTAAATGTCCCTGCTCAAATGTTAAAGGGTCATATGAGAGGTGGCTGTCTGCCCTTCATGCCTCCTCGCCAGCTAAACCAGCTCTGATCACCTTTTGAAGAGATTAAACCCCAGGATTTGGGAAGACTTAAAAGTCCCCACTGAAATGTGCTGGCTCACCTCCACTGCTGATCTCCAACCCAGTTTGTCCAACAAACACAACAGCTTAGGCGATATTCTACCAGTGGGGTGAAGGGACTGAAGCCACCGAGAAGGCTCTCATGGCCAGAGAGACCAAGCACTGGTCCACCTGGGAATCACGAGTAGCACAAAGCCACTACTGAATCTCAAATCCTCTAGACGCCTCCTTGCCCAGACAGACCTGAATCCCCATCTTCACGAGCACACTCACCCACTCCCAAGCTTGCCCTGGGACATCCCTTGCGGTGCTTTTACCTGGAAGGCTGCAGTGCCCGGACAGCTGCCTGGAGAGTTGGCCTCGCACAACAGGACCTAGAAACAAAGGAGAAGGTGTGGGTCTGGCTCTCTGCTCCACCGTGACAGCTTCCTGGTGACCTCTCTTCACACAAACACATCCATCTGGGAGGGATACAAGGAAAGAAAAAGAGCACGGCAGTCCCATCCCATGAAAAATTACTTCTAGGGAATTTCCCTTGGATGCGCACCACGCACCCGGCCAGGTTTTACAGTGCATGACACATGGCCTTCTTTCGAAATGTCTCTGGTAGGTACCCTGCTGCACTCCTCCGGAGCATTTCATGCATTTTTGAAGTAGAGAGTAAGCTGACACCCGCCCTTAGTCCAGGAAAAAGTTCACCAGCTCAAACCCATCTTACTATTTCAGTTAAAGAGATGCCCTTGCACTAGCAGAAACCAGCAATTTTTTGAAGGGAAGATTTTTTTCAAAGATGTCCTGTAGGTGCAAGGACAAGGCAATGGGCTAGCGCAGCCCTTCCCCTGACATGAGGAAGACTTCTGAGCAGACCAGCTGAGTCCCCTTGGGTTTGAAGGTCTCCCTTGGTACTCTTGAGGGGGTCACGAGCCGGGGCATCACACCAACCACGTCCCTACTCACGCCTTTTCCACCCGGAGGAGCGAAGGAGCTGCCCTCTTGCTCCTTGGAGGCCTGGAGGACAGCCCCTGGTTTTCGTCTCTGAAAGCCTGAGCTGTAGAAAGGTATAAACAACCTGTTTTCTGCTTGCAGGGGAGGAGGGGAAGGTCTGGAGGGCAGCCCCAAATGGTTTATCAATTCATTTGGTTTTGTTGCGGAAGAATAGTGGGCTGAAACAAGACATCTGTCCCTCTCTGGTTTTAGCTGGTTGCTATTGAAAAGAAATTTTCCCTAGAAACCCATTAATACAATGAGGAGAGGCAGGTTAAAGTTACACTTAACCTTGAAATATTGTTTGAAAAGGGGAAATTAGAATATTTCATTTAAAAGCTGCAGAAGGAAATGCATTTTTCACATGCCAAAAAAGGGTTTTTCAGCACTATTTCCTGTACTTTTTGATGAATTTGCAACTAGTCTTAATTAACCCCAAACCTGCATTTTTCAGAAAATAAATGGTTCACCTGAGCATGTTTGCAAAGGTCCATTTAGGAATTGTAACTGCTTCTGTACATAGCAAGCAAATTGAAATAATAATTAAAGGCAGAATTAAAAACCACTTGTATGCTCCTAATACGCAGGGAAAAAAAAATCCATTTGTCTTACGTTAAGTCAACAAAATAGTGGATAATGGAGAACAGTTAGTATATTTTCCTGAGTGCTTTTTGATAAAGGCCATCAAAGAGGCTTTTAAGGAAACTCAATAGCCAAAGGGGGATTGTCTAACTTCAACGGTGTATTAAAAGCTTATTAAGACAGAGAAAAGAAGAAATAGAATCAAGAGTTCATTCTCAACATATAAATAATCTAATAATAGGACATCCCCGAGAGCCCATCTTAGGATGAAAGTCTTTTATTAACGATGCAAGGGGAAAAGGGTGAACAGTCAAGTGGAAAAATTTTGCAGGGAATAGAAAATAATATCAAACTGGCCGACGCTAGTGTAAGCTGCAAGGGGACCTCGTGAAGGTACGCTAATGAAGAGCCTGCCAGCAGGTTAAATGAAATGGCAAGCAGTGAAAAGCAATGCGCATTAGAAAACGTCACCTGAACTTTTCATACACCTTGGTGGGTTTTAAATCAGCTTTAGTGACTCAGGAGAGAGAAAAAAACAGAGAAGACCCCGGTGTAATGATGAGCAGATGAAGAAATGCTCGCTCAGCAGTCAGAGGTGGCACAGACAGTAGACTGCATTGGGCAGGGGGATAAGAAACCACAGAATATATAAAAAATACCTTTAGGGAATAGAATAGTGCTCTAAGTTCAGTCCTGGCCACTTCTCCTCGGGACAGATGGACAGGATTAAAGTCTGCCCGAAGCTGTTCAGTAAAACTGTGAAAGGCACGAAGGGAGTTTTACAATGAAGAAAGTTTTACAATGAGGAGGGTGAGATCAGGACAGTCAAGGCTAAAGAGGAAAGAAATAAGGAGAAAGCTGACGGGAGCATTGCCATAATCATAAAAATACATGTTTTTAATGGAAAGCCCCCTTTATGGAAGCCCCCCTTCCAAAATTAGTTTAGAAAAGATTGAACATGATAAGAGACAGAAGCCATGATGCTGCAGGGTATTGGGCATCGCCCACAAGCTGAGGTTAAGGAGAAATTCTCCCAGAGAGGGGCTAAAGCAAACAAGACCAGGGGTTTCTTCCACCTTGGTCTGAAATTTCTCTGCCAGGCGCTGTCAAAGGCAGCAGCACATGGAGCCAGACACACGCTCTGCCTGCTCCTGCCTAATAAATCCTCTCCTCCTGATCTTGTTTTCTACTCTAATAGTTTGAATTTTAAGTCTGCCCATGTATCATTTCTAGATGGGCCAGGGCACTTAATCCCCATTGGTTTATTCATTATTAGAAAGCTTAACATCATTCGGGTCTGATTTGATTGCAGAATATGTCCAGTGCTGAGTTCATATTTCTGAGAAAGGAGTGATAATTAGATGACGGACATGCAGCCTGGAGGGAGACAGGCAGGAGGAGACGCCTGGGGAAGAGAAAGGGCAAGTGATGGGTGGAAAGGCTCCAGCGTCAGCATAACCATGAGCAGCCGAACCCCACGGTCCAGCCTCTCCTGCCTCTGCCCATCCTCAGAGGCTCACTCTCTGCAGCGCATCTTTAGAGGAGCAGGGTCAAAACCAGGATGTTTTTTTACCCCTGTTGTTTGTGGAAGAATTAATCAGAAAATTGCAGCCCACCAGGCTTTAAGGTTGGAGCTAAATCCCTTTAAATCGGTGTCACTGAGCTCCCACCCACCGATTATTTAAATAATGGCTTGGTTTTTTTATTTTATTTGATTCTAGTCTTCAGAAGAAAAAAAAGAATAAAAGCCCCGGATTTTGTTCCAGATCATATGTAAAATGGCATGAAAGGTAAAACACAGCTTTGCTGGATTACATCTCCTTGCCAGCTACGCAGGTAGGTGAGGGCAGGCACTGCCCTGCATACAGGAAAAAGCCAGCCTGGCAAACGCATGCAGGCTCGCCAGGAGAAAAGGCAAGGGAGGAAGACAAGCCTGTCGCTATCTTTTCCCTGTTAAAATCCTCATCAAGGCTGATTTCAGTCTTCTTGTGGCGGGTGAAGGGCAAAAAGATACTGCTGGCCGTAGAGGGGTACCTTCAGACGGTCTGTTTTTGGTGGGCCTATGGCGAGCCATAGCTTCTCCTTAGAAATAAGGGTCTAGGCACAGAAAACCAACAGTATTTTGTGAAGACATGAAGGAGAAAGCGCCTGGCTCAGAAGCGGGACTCCTCCTTCACTGCTCTTTCCCACCGCATGCCATGGACAGGAAAGGCTGTGGCTGCCTGGCGGCTGGGTGGTGGTGGGGTTGCAGAAGATGCTGAGTGGAGGGGACACCACCACTGTCACACAGAGTTCAGCGCTTGCAGACCAGGCCATGGGTCTTGGGGGCTGGAAAGCCAGGACAATCTGGGACTCCTTGAAGAGCTCATGAGCAGAGGCAACCCCACAAGCTACTGAGTTGCATGAGTCCACCGATAGGCACCAAGAGCCTCACTCGGGTGCTTTCAGTTGCCTGCTAGAGTCCTCTGCCCTCTGTTTAACGTATGGGCTGTGCATATGCTCCCCACCAGCTCATTTCCTGCAGGAAGCCAAAAGAGATGCCAGTTCTGATAGGGCTGTGGGCGGAGATGCGGGCTAACGAGAAGACCTCCTAGGCAGCAGCAGCAGCAGCAGGAAGGTGTGCCTGTGGGCACTGGCAGAGAAGAGGAAGAAAAGGTAATGTAAGACAGCAAGATCAGAGATAAGGCTGAGACAGAGATGAGAGAGCAGCATCCTCTCCTCCTTCACACTCACGGGGCTCCAAGGTGGTCTAACCCAGCAGGGTGGTGGATGCAGGCAAAGAGCATCCCCGTGTACACCCGTCAGCACTTGGTTTGGTGAGAAATCATGTGCATCTAAACTGCTGGACCTATTGCTTCTCCTCTGTCAGGGCTTACGCATGGCAGGATATTTATTCCAGGCTACGGCTGGATTCAGTGGCATCCCTTGTTAAAATATTGGTGATGCTTCTTGCCTTGGGACACAAAGATCTGGCCCCTAGTTTTATCGTCAGTAATTTCAGGGGCCTGCCCAGGCAATGGGAGTGGATGGATATATTAATCCTCCCTTTCTCAGCTCATAGACGCGGAATCCTAGGGGATCATCTCTGATGGATGTTTGCCTAACCTTAAATCTTCCCGGAAGGAGATACCGGTCCTTCCCCAGAGACCTGCCTCAGTGGTGCTGCACGTTACTACTATAGCTGATAGAAAGCTTTTAGTAACGTCCAACCCAAACCTTCGCTACAGTGAATTAAGTGTTTCTATTCTCATCCTTTCTCCAGTGACCTTACAGTGCAATTGATTACCATCCATTTTATAATTAAACTTTGCCTGATGATGGACTGTTTTCATGTCTTCTACTTTCCAGACTAAACAAACCTCACTTCTTTAACATTTCCTAATAAGCTATGGTTACTGACCCTCATATTATTCGTGCTTCTCCTCTGGACTTCCTCCAGTTCATCAACATCTTTCTTAACCCATTGGCCCTAAGCGGGCAGGGTGTTCCACTCCCAGCGTCAGCCTGAGAAGAACAACATACCCCGTGTCTCCCACGGCTCAGGCTCCTGCAAAAACATCGTTATCTGACACACATCTTTTTGCAAAGGCCCCCACCCTTTTGAACTTGTGCCCTTAAGCGCTGGCAAGCCCTCCCAGCTCGGAGCCACCCGTGTGTTTTACACGGGTGCTGCCTCTTCCAGCAGCAGAGTCGCTAATGAAAATATCGACTACAGCCGCTCCGCAGAGAGACTCCTGCAGCGCCTGCTTACTGTGTTTTCCTGCTCCGATAGTGAACTGGTGATAACCGCTCCGAGAGCAATTTAAGAGCTGGCTGTGCATTTGCTTTCCGCTGAATTCATCTAAACAATGTTTCTCAGCGTACCGCTGCAGAATCTTGCTTAGGAGAAGATCAGTGTGTTGTTCCTGTCTCGCTTGTAGGCAGCAGGAACTTGCTGCCTGCCCAGCCCAGATAGCTACAGCCCCCTAGCAGGGACTATTCTATTTTGGGCAGGAAACCTCAGAACAGCAGCGAGACTGCTGGGGAGAAGTGGTGAAAAGTGAGCCGTCGGAATATTTGTGTGAATAAGGCTGCAGAGCTGGGGTCACGCTCGTGGGCTCGTGGGCTCGTGTTATCAGTTTGGCTTTTTATCCAGCTATTTGCTGTGTGTGCTCCTGAGCTCAGTAGGTTCTCAGCTCGATGCTGGGATGCCTTGGCTGAAATGCCACCTGTGGGGCTGAAAACAATGTGTTTTTAGCTGGCACGCTCGGGAGGCTGATAACCGTGGTGAAGAGGAGTATGGAGCAGCACAGCAACAAAGCAAAACCCATACCCTGGGCTCAGAGAGAGCACAGCCTGCTCCAGCTCTGGACATGGCTTGTGGTAGCATCCTGGCACAGCCATGGGGCTTCTGGGAAGAAAAAATCACACCCACCACCAGGGAGAGGCTGAGGATGCTCTTACTTGCAGCGTGTGGCTCTTACCCGAGTTAAACCAGAGTCCAACAGGTCTCTGGTGAACAGGGAGTGAGGGGGTATTAACAAATACCTTTATTTTGCAGGAGCTGTATGTCGACAATCTCCTGTATCCACTGCGGTTTGGGGTGGCTAGACAAAGAGCCACTGGCTCTATTTTTACTAATAAAAACTGCCCAAACCGGACAGCATGTCATGCACTTAGCTAGTGGTCGCAAGTTTTAAAATATCTCTGCCAAATAGTTTTGCAGGCATCTGCACAGCTCCAAACCAATGCTTTTTAATTTGTATGTGCGGTTCAGGACAGCTCCAGGCTGCAGGGGCAGCGATGGGTAGGGGGCGGCGGCAACTTCTGCCAGATCGCCCTGGGGAGCTGCCCCCCTCTCTGTGCGATTTTGTGTTTAATGTCTAAATTTAGCTCTGCCTTGCCTCTTGTGTAATGCAGTTTGGCTGGCAGCAGGCTGGCAGGCTGCCTGGGCGTAGTGAACCATGCACGCCGCACGATGAGAAACACCTTGGGCAGACGGCAGGTCTGGAGCAGTCATGCCATGCCATGCCATGCCATGCCA
>NW_008794630.1:832248-850066 GCF_000699145.1 Aptenodytes forsteri | reverse complement strand
GTAATGTAATGCAGTTTGGCTGGCACTGGCAGGCTTGGAGCAGTCATGCCATGCCATGCCATGCCATGCCATGCCACGCCATGCCATCCTCCTTGTTGATGGGGAGGAAGGAACCGGCAACACTATGGCTCTGCAAGCCTGTTTCCTAAGCGAGGCGAGCACTGTGGGCTCCTGAAGGGCAGGCGAGGAAGCTCATGTGCTGGGGACACAAGGAAGCAAGACCCTGCTCCGGGTGGGGTGTCCAGGGGAGACCACCTGCTTCTGATCCTGCTTGCAACGTGGCTGTGTCTCTCTGCTTCCTCCCGTCCTGCTGCCCAAGCCCTTGGACATGTGAGGGGACATGGGGCACGTAGCACGTGGCAGAGGGACAGGATGGGGAGGTGGCCCTCTGCCCACCCTGCCCATGGAGGGAGAACAGGAAAGCATCTTCCCCAAGAGAAAAAGGGCTTCTGAGAGGCTCCAGGTCAGGAGAGGTCTGACCCTGAGGTGTGCAGGGGTTTGGGCTGCCATGGGTAAGGAAGCTGCTTCCCACCCTGCTCTGGGTGCTTGACACTCACCCCATAGGGTACTGCCAGCCCCAAGTCTCCAAGGGGCCACGGGGACTGATCTTCCCGTGTGAGTACCAGGGTTGGTGATGGGCACGGAGGAAACCCCTGGTGGTTCTGCTCTCCTCACAACAAAAAGAAATCCATGAGGATGCACAAATTCCAGATACTTGTGTTTACAAACCAGATCTGAACACCAGTACCCAAATCCTTGTGGCATCCAGCATAGCTGACCAGAGCCCACCAAGGATCCAACCCTGGATGCTGCACAGGGCTACATCAGGTGGACCCAGACCTGCCTGCCCAGACCTCAGCTCAAAAGCATTAGTGCTACCCCCAGCCATACAGAGATTAGAGCTGCAGGCCCAGTCTTAAATCTAAAATCATTCATTCTGGATTATTTTTTTGTTTTTCCTTTGTCTCCCCTGTGTTTTCAAGGTTTGCTCCCCCACCAGCAAGGCCCAGGTTCAGTTAGATGCAAGGTCCCTGCATCCTCCGCAGTGGGGATGGACCCTACAAACTCATTTCACAAGTGGCTCACTCGCTGACCTGGGGTCTCCGGATTACCAAGGGCTGAGCTAATGCCGAAAGCTCCCAGACAAGCGGCTTTCTCAGGAAGTGCCGTCCTGGAAAATGCAGCCTGAGAGAAAATAAACTCCCCCGAGCCACAGAAAAAGACCCAAGCCTGCAATTTCTTCTTTGCTGTCTGGAAAGGGCTGGGGCTGTGTTTTCCAAGAGGTTAAAACACAGGGTAGAGATGTTATTTTAGTGAACGGCTGAGCCCCTTCAAACCTCTCGACAAACGGATACGTCCCTGAGTCCTGTTTGTGCAGATGCAGTGCTGGGCTGGGCTCCAGGCCACGTCCTCCCCCCGCGGGGACCGCTTCGGGCTTTGGAAAAATTATGCACGAGGGAGTGGAAAAGAAGCTGTTTTGCAGGTGGTGCTGAGTTATTCCAGACATGGAGCGCAAACACAATTGCAAATGAATGAAATCCTCTCCTCCCCCCCCCCAAAAGCTGGTCTGTGCTGGTAATTAAGGCTGGGGATTACTGGTGGGGGGCAGTACAGAAGGAGGCTGTGGATTTTGTCTGTGTGGTGAGGGGACACTCCATGGAGGATGGGACCCTCCATCATGGTGGGCACCTTCACAGTGATGGAGCTGGGCTGTCTTCTGAAGCTCCACAGAGCCCCAGGAGCTGATTCAGGGCAACAAACCTGCCTGAGCCTGTGCTTCGTCCGTTGCTTGGCTTCCCACAGCTCAGCCTCCCCTTGCTCCAAGCCCCAGACTTGGTCGGCATCAACGCTTCTCCCTGCAGTCCATCCCCAGCTGCACCCCAGGGACCTGGCATTCACCCATTTTTGACAAATTCCCTTTAGAAAAGACATCCTCGGTGGCTGTGGCTGGACTTGCTCCATCAGCCACAGAGCTGAGGATACAACTGGTGGGTGCCAGCCCGGGCTGCCAAAAAGGGAGGAAAGTCAAACGTGGAGTCTCTCTAGAAATGTACAGTGAGTAATTGCTAATGTCTCAGCCTTGTGAGAAACAGCTTTAAAAGTAAATAATTGCCTGCTCCAGGTACTAAGGCAGGATGAGGAGACCTCACTGTTTGACACAGTCATTCAGCAACTGTATGCATAAAGTATCAGGGCTCTGCTCGCTGCCTTGTCTTGTTCAGCGGCTGACAAAGGCATCCATCGGGTCATTAACCCGAATTTCCCAATCAGTTTTGCTACCAGAAGGACCATCTATTATTATTACACAGGAAACCTTGCACACAGGTCGCTCCAGCACAACATTATTTTATCGTGTGCAGTCAGGCCTCCCACGAGAGAGCTCCGCTCTCTTGGTTTGGTGCCTGGAGTGTGTGTTTGCTTAGTGGCCCTCTTTCAACAGCGGGTCACTTTTCTGTTGTGTCTTCCCTGGCGTTAACGGCTTCGTACAGCGTTACGTGAGAGCCGCAGCCTTTCTGGTTAACCTGGTGCTCGCTGGGGAGGTGTCGTCATTGCTGAGCACAAGTGGGGAACCTGAGATACACCATGAACAGCTCCCCCAACCCCACAGAGGGTCTTGGTACGGCATCTCAAAGGGGACCCCGACTCCGAGCTGGACTGTCCTCCTGGGTTGGCAGGTCCCTCCTGGGTCAGAGGAAGGTTTGCCAATGGTCTGTCACCCATCCTGAGATCCCTTCAGTCTCTTTGTGGCCAATGTGTGACGTGCTTGTGGCTGATCTACCTCCCCGAGTCTACGTTAAAATGCACAGTGACAAGGAGGTCTTTGCCCTTGGGCTCTCTCCACAGCTCTGTACTTCTCACCCACACGGCCACCACCTGGCTCCATCACCACAGAAGAGCGAGCTGGTTGCTGGCCCATACAGCTAACTCCCAAACCCTTTCTGCCCAGCCAGGCAGAGCAGCCTGGGTCCCACTGATGGGTACAGAAGCCCAAAGCAGAGTGTCCAGGACGGTGTTGGATGTCGAGCAGAGAAGCTGGTTTTGGATTGATTGGCTTATTGCACTGCTTGTACCTCTCACAGGGATGAGTGTCAGCAGGGGTACTTTGGCTCTACAGCTTAAGTGTCTCTGGGGGCTCCTGTTGGAGTCCGTGGAGAGACATCTGCACCTCTAATGACCCTGTGTTAGATGTCTAGGTGTCATCTCCAGACAGGCGTCTGACCCTCCAGCACTGCTTGCTTCTCCTGCTGGACAACCACTACTAACAACAAAGGTGCTGGGGACAACCAGCTCAGATTTTCATATCCAACTTGAAGATGGTGAAGTTAGAGCAGATCAATCATTTACTTGATTACATGAACTGCCACCATCAGGCAACCGAATAATCACTTTTGGCAACGGGTCTGTTTTGAAGCTGCAACCTCAGCTGTAACCAGCCTCCCTACAGATGCTGGCCTCGCATCGATAGTCCCCCTTCTGCTGGAGCATTGATGTATGGAGAAGGGGGTGACTGAGCTCCTGGGGGACACTGTCTCCCGCTGCTTTCCCACCTCTCCAGGCCAGCTGCTGACTTCCAAGGAGGTGGTCCATGCTTTGGCATCGCAGGACTAGAGCTTGGCCTGAGCACGTGTTACGCTACAGCTGTTCTTAGCCCCCTCCGAGTTTTTCATCCAAGACCTTGATAATTATCTGAGAGTACACAGAGCTGCTGATCTTATCATTGGTGGGACGTACCTCTGCGCAGAAGGTCGCAGTGACCACTGCTAGCTGGGGGATGTCTGTAATTCTGGCCACGAGCACACGGGGAAGCCTCCTTTGCCCTGGGTGGGCTGGGGAGCCGTGCACATCTCTCCTCTAGGAAACCTGCAGCCCCTTCTTGGTGACTTGTACAAAAAATACTCCTTTCTTCATGCTGTAACACTCCCTCCTGCCTTTTTATCAAAAGATAATTTGGGGGAAATAATTGCTTTCGGTGGAATTTTTAGTGGATTTTTAATGATTGACTACACAAAGAAACCCAAAGTTTCTGGAATAAAAAAGTGGGTAGGTTTGAAGACAGGAAGGGAAGGGACGGGAAGGGAAGGGAAGGGACGGGAAGGGAAGGGAAGGGACAATGCTAGCTAGAGCTGCTGGCAAGTAGATCAAAGCTTTTTAGTTCATGGAGACTTCAAGTGTTCCTGCATCTCCTACAGGCTCTGCCTGTTTCCTTAGGTCACCTGAAGCCTCCTTATAGCCTTGCTTCCAGCAAGACCAGCGTTACAGAGGGCCAGGGCTGGGATTTCTGGACCCCGGTACTGACTGATTAACCTGTGAAACAGGACAGTAGATGTTGGTTAGGGATTGCGTGTGCCCGTGCACCACAGGAGCCTTCTGGGAACTTCTGAAGCAGCTTCAAAGCAGAAGAAGATGCTGCTGCAGGATTTAGCAACCATGGGGAGCACGGCCAGAAAGAGTAGGGGAGGTGCAGCTCAGTCGTTCCGGGCAGTGGCAGACCCCAGCGTGGGCAGGAGGGGATGCCCAGCCATAAAACAGCGGTCCCCCAGGAGGAACCAGCACCGCCGGGGTGTCTGCCAGTAAACCTAAGAACAAGGGAAGGTTTCCTGACTCCTGCCAACCCTCTGCTTGACAGGAGACAGGAAGGTTTGTCCTTCATTTACATGACACTGATGGATGATCTCACTCCAGCAGAGGGAGGGAGGAGAGCTGCCTACGGTGAAGTCCCTGGTGCCAAGACCTCCCACTCCTGGCAGCTGCAAATATATCCCGTCACAAGGAAACATCTTTGCTTTCCAGAGCCTGCAAAAGCGCGGTTTGCTGGGAGGTGGAGTTAGCAACAACATTAAATTGAGGGGGGTGGGAGGGACATGAGCATGGCGGTATTTGGCGTCAGGCAACAAGCCCTTATCATAACCCTGATGTGCTTGGTATGTGTTCAGCTTTCCGGCGTGCTGAGAAGTACTTTCCTGGCCTGTTTTGCTAGTGTGACTTCTAGAAGACTGGGAATCCTTCCAAACTAGGACCTGGGGACTTCAGTTCCCCTGGAGCAAAATGATAGCTAAAAGCTGCAGCGTGGGGCGTCTTGTTGATTTTTTTGTTCCCCTGGGGTTTTGCGTTAAATCCTCCCCAGGCATGCAAAGAACAATAATATTTTGAGAACGCCCATCGGGAAACATTGGCTGTACCCTTGGTTTCTTCAGGTTTGGAGTTGCTCCATTAAAGTGACTGAAGTCAAATGAGATGTTTCCACTTACACAGATGAGAAGCTGGAAACCCAGCTGCGTTGTACATGAATTTAAAAAATGCAAGTTCTACAGAAAAAAAAAGAAGTTACAAATGTCAGGGTGGCTCTGTCTCTCTGCCTGCTCCAAAATCACTGGTAAACGCAGGAGCTCTTGGATCACATGGGAAGCCCTGTGCAGCTCCCTTTCCCATGCAAAGCCTGCTGTGGAATATCGGGGAGCAAGCTGGCTCCCCCTCCGCAGCGTGTGGCCAGCCGAGGTATGTTCCTGCTTTTTAGGGTGCGAGACTGGCTGTCGCAACGTCCGCATGAACAGCACATGCAAAACAGATCCCGTGTGACCCGAGGCAGCCCAGGAGCCACAGGAGACACCCCATCCCTGGAGAGACTTTGGGACAGGCGGCGGCCGTGGCAGAGGGCAGCGGAGCTGAGCCGAGCGGGGGGAAGCTTTGGTGACCGGAGGGTTGCGAAACAGTTTCCTGTTTACTTGTCTCTTACTTTTTTCTGGGTTAACTGTGGACTCTACCTATTAAACTGTTGCTTTTACCAGCAATTCAGGGGAAAGCCCTGTCCCCTGCCACCCCGTTACGCCCATTCCTTTTCCCTCGAACCAGCCCCACCTCGAGAGGACATGGCAGCACGAACATGCCCGTCCTCAGCATCCCTGCACCGTCCCTCAGCATCCCTGCACTGTCCGCTTGCAGCTGGAAAAGACCGTCCTCCTGGGTCCTTAATGGCATTTAATCCTCTGAGTTGATTAAAATAGTATATTAACCAGAAGACTCGGGCGTAATGGGAATAATAGATATACGCAGGGCGTAGTTGCATGGCAAGTGGGACTTCCCTAAATGAGCTGTAATCCGTTGTTCTGCTGTAGAGGGGAAGGATTAGAGCATTATTCTTTTTTTTTTGGTTGAAAGCCTCAGCTCTGAGGAAGTGATCCCCAGCTGGGGCAAAACAGTGTAACTCGGTGGGTTTCTTATTTATACTGCAGGGACTGGAGGCTATTTTAAAACAGGTTGGTTTACAAGGGTGAAGTGCCTTCTCCGTGCTTGCTAGCTTCAGGTCCCTAGGTGGAGAGCAGATGTGGACAGGCTGTGCCCTGCGTTGCACTGGACCAGGCGTTTCGTGACGGCTCAGAGGGGAGGGAAGTGCTGGGGTATCCGTTTCACCGCCCCCAGGAGAGCTTGGCTCTGCAGAGCCTCCCCGTAAGGACCAAAAAGGACTGGTTTGCCTTACGCTGTAGGTTGGGGAAACCGAGGCAGGGCGAACCCGGGGCCCATGCCAGCCCTGCAGCATCCCGGTTCCATGTCAGGATGAGACTCCAGCACTCACCATGCTGCTGCTCCCAGCATTGGAAGGGAATCATTGTCACCTCAGCAGGGTCCCTAAACCACAGGAGAAGCAGAGCCTGGTGTATCCAGCAAAGCAGAGACCCACCTGGCTGCACAGGGACATGCAAAGAGGATCCTTGCTCTTTTCCCTTGCTCCGGTTGTTTTTTCCTCCGCAATATGCCCGTGGAGCAGTGAAGAGCTGGCAGAAGCCCTGCTTTGGATTCGCTAGACCTTGTCTCTTTGGGCCATGAAAGCCATCAGCTTCTCTGGCTACAAGTAGCTGCTAATCTGGTACTGATAAACACTGTCTGTCTGGCCAGCCCTGGAGCACAAGACCAGGTTAAGGAAAACTTGAGATTTTTTTTTTTTTACAGTTTCCTTTATTTACTTTTTTTTGTCTTTGAGCCTTAAACATTTATGCCTTTGTTTGGTTTTTGGTTCTGAACTCTCCCTTGTCACGGAAAAGGGCCCCGAACTAAAAACCAAACAAATGCAAAAGCTGAATGTCTAGCGAAATCGCAGCTTCCAGCAAAGCCAGGAGGGCTGAGGCAGCCACGCAGCGGCTAGCAGAGGTCCGCAAGCATGGCCTCAAGGGTGGGCATCGCTCTGGCTCTAGCAGACCAGCTCATATGTGCGTGCGTTTTGGGGTCGGTCGGACGGGATTACACACTTGTACCAGTGCAGAGAAGTCCCAAGCTGGGTCACAGCAGCAGCGTTGTCTTTGCAGATGCTAGAAAGCAGCACACCCCCCACCCCCCGAGGCTGAGCTGCACCCCCGGGCACTGTCCCCCATTTAGGGAGTCTCTGTCTTTTGGGACACTGGCAGGGAAAGAGAATCCTGGCAGTGCCACCTCTGCCTTGTCCCTGTCCCTCAGGGAGAGGTTTGGAGGGGCAGCCACCCCTCTCCAGGGGCCCCGGGAGCAGGAGAAGCAAGGGTGCAGGCTGTGTGGGTGGGGGGAAAAGCTAGCTGTGAGGGACTTTTTGGAGATGCGGTGGTTGCCCTGCCCTCAGTGCCCATTCATGGGATGCAGTCAGGGGAGGATGGTGGTGGCCCCTGCTAGCGCCGGCAGGCAGCTCTCCCTGGGGACAGGGATGTTCCTTCTGCCCCTAAAGAGTATAACCAGCCCTGCAGCACCCAAAACTGCTCCTTGTCACATGCCCAGCCCTGGTTTTGAGTGGGGATGGAGAAATTTTACAATGCTGGGGATGAAAGAGCGGTGTGGCAGAGATGTCCACCAGCCCCTCCGGAGGAAGGACATCAGCCATACCCCAGCCATGCTGAGGCCCCCGCGGTCCTGCTCCGGGGCGTGGGCTGTAGCCAGGAGCTGATGCTGGGCAGTGCGGAGGGGGAATAGCAAAGCCTCAAGCTGGTTGGTTTTATTGCTTCTTTATATGGCAATGTTCCCTCGTCCTCCGCTGGGAGCTCCCAGGGCTGTTCCTGCCCATCCCTCCTTCATGTCCCGCTCTCCTAGGAGCACCGAGGTTTTACAGCCTCCTCTGTGGAGCATGAGGGCCCCTCCGAAAGACCCGTCTGGAGGGTGATCCCCGCTCCCAGGCTCTGGTGGCCCTCGTGGCCAGGCTGCGTGGTGGCTCTGCAGCTGCATGTCCTGGAGCTGACTCTTGGGATGGCTCTGCAGCAATGGGACGTGCAGAAATCCCCAAGGTTGCTCGCAAGGCTCCCATGCCCTCCCATTGAGCTTTACTCTGGATTTTATGTTCCCTTTCCTTAAATAAAGAAGAAGTTCTTGTTTTTAGAAACCCACTCATTTGTCCCAGTAATTCTCCTGCTGCCTCTCCATTAGGGACTTTTCCTTCTGTCAAAGGTACCACTGCCTCCCTCCAGATCCAAGTGAAAGGCAGAGACTTGCTGCAGAGTTTTGTGAATGAAACAGCTCTTTTGCAGGTCTCTGGCTGGCTATCCTCTGTTGACAACACCGTGCGCTCACCTCTGCCAGGCTGCTTCCTATCTCAAGGTGCACCTCTGGCTCAGATGCCTTGCCAAGCTCTAGGGATTGCCCTTAACCTCTCTTATCTCAGGGGCTATTTGACCACACGTCTTGGTCAAACTATGCTGGGATGAAGGAAAAGCTGGTACAGGCAAGCTGCCACCCAAGGCAGAGGTGCAATGAATGCTCTACAGGCTCAAAGCATAAGCCTTAAGCATCTGAGCATCCTTGATCTTCCAGCTCTGCTCAGTATCTCGATCTGCCTCCACAGGGGACCTGTAAATTAAACACGAACCTGACTCTGGTGCACTCCAGGGCTCGTCAAGCTCCCGCACAGGCTCAGCAGGCTGCTTGCCTGTGGATACTGCAGAGGGCAGGGAGCCCACAAAGTCTGTTTTCTTATGTGGTTTTGCTTCTTAAAGGTTGAGTTCATGCTCTGGGCAGGGGGAGGGGGATTTGAGGAGGTCTGCTATAACCCAAAACATATCTGCATGAGACTGGCAGTCTCCTAATAGTTGAAACACTGCCAGGTTGAGGTGAAACTAGCCCACAGATTCAGGTCCTTTAAGAAAAGGGAAGGAACACGCTGCGTGAGGTTGCACAAACCTTTCTCCTTAAGAAATTGAGCTAAAACCATCTAGGCATTGGGGGCAGCTTCCTCAACGTTGAAGGGACTTGCACTTTTAGAACGGGCTGAGCAGCCTGCAAACTGGGCTCACTGAAGGCTGGGAAATGGAGGATGTGCATCCCAAGTCGCATCTGAAACTTGGCTTTCACTTGTGAAATGGCCCCAAAATCTACAGCACCCTCTGCGTGCTTGTGGTGGGAGGAGGCTGTTCTTCCCAGCCATGGTCCCTGGGGTGGGCACCGAGGTGTCCATCATCAAGCTCCCCAGAAGGCCCTGGGCAGGCGATTGAGCTGAGCTGCTGTGGCCTGGGCAGGCTGCAGCAGTCTCTATCCTCTGCTGTGGTGGCTGAGGGTTCCTCCCATCAGGCACGGGTGGCCTGGACTCAGCTGTGGCATCAACCGGGGAGAACGTGCCAAGGACCTCAGGTCTAGAGAAAGAGGATGCAGTGTGCTCCTCTTCCCTGCCTTCCCACAGAGGTCCTCTAAACGATGATGGGAGAGGAACACGACAAGGCCAGGCTCCATCTCACTCACTCCAACGATCAGGAACATCAGATCGTCCCTGCCTGCTAGCCCCGATCAGCCTTTGCCGGAGCTCCTAAATTAATCCAGCAAGGCTGGGCTTGTACAGCTCCTCCGGTAACACCAGCCAGGTGATTTGTGCTTTCCATACAAATGCTCTTCTTCACGCTGCTGGCAGGAGAGGCTTTTTGCGTCCCTGATTAGAATTGCAAGAAAGGATGGCACTTGACAGTATGCAGTAAAGAGCTGTGTTTATCCTCTATAATTGCTGCATGCTCCTCTGCCTCCTGCTGAACCGCATCATCCAATTTCAGGCCGAGTCTAGGAAAACGCGGGGCTGAGTTAAGTTTTCTGTGCTCTAGAGTGGTCTGTGAACAGGAAGAAAATTTATTTCTGATGGCAGATTTGTCCTGCTGCCCTGGGGTGCTGGGGGCTAACGTGCCCTTTAGGGTCACTTTAAGGATGCTGTTGGCACAGTGGACCCTGCATCACAGCATATCTAGCCCGGAGAAGGGTAAGGAGGGAGAGGGAACAGATATCTGGGATGCAGGGGTTGTGCTGTGGACTCAAATATGATTTAGATGAATTCTAGTTTAGTCTATTTGCAAGGACATATTTCAGTCAGATACTGTACAGCTCTCCCAGAGGAGGTGGGGGGATAATTCCCAGCCATCTACCACCTAGAACCAAGCAAAACGTTTTTAACTGCAAGAGCCTTTGAAGAAAACCATCTGCACGTCATGAAGTCACAAAGTCTAACCTGCTTTAGCTCGGAACAAGCTGTCAGCACAGGTTGAACAAGCTTCATTTGGCAAAGTGCTCCTGCAGCTCTCTGCCAGCTGCCGGAACAGCTTACCCAACCCAAAGCATCTTCTGGCTCTCACGACTTCCAGCAAATGCAAACATTGACTGCTCAGCTGCATTTCCTCTCCTGCTTCTCCCATGGCCCCAGAGAGGAGTCCCAGAGGTCTCTCCATGGCTGGCCAGAGCAGAGCAAAGCTCTGCATATTGTCTCGCCTCCTGCACATTGCAGCCAACTGGTGTCAGCTCCTAAACTGATCCTAAAAGCTTTGTTTTGTTAAACCCCTTCCTACAGAAAGCATCCAGGCTGCAGTTTCTGCACCAAGAATTGGAGAACCCCCATCTCCCCAACAGTCGTTCTCAGTGGTGAATACCCATGCTGTTAAAGGTAGTTTTTTTGTTTTTATTTTTCACATTAGAAGAGGTTGGTTACAGCTTCCAGCTACTGCCGCTTCTACCCTTTCTGTGCTTCTTGATCAATAAGCCCTTCGCTATTTCAACGCTGCAATCAAGTCAGTCTCGATCTTTGTGGTGTGCTGAGCAGCCTCAGGTCCTGCCTCAGGTCTCCCATGGAAGGATGGGCTTTCTAGGCTGGGGACAGGGTTTTCTGTGTCTCCCCTCTAGCCTCTCTAATCTTCTGGACCCCACGGGACCCTGCTTGTCCTCTTCCCAGGCCCCCAGTGCTGACCTGCTCCATCCTTATTGCCTCCTGGCTGCTGGCAGGATGGGGAGAGCTCAGCTTCTGGGCAGGGCAGGACTTTTCTGCCACCAAAGGGCGTCCTCCTACAGAGGGGCTGAAGACAGACCTAGGAGATGAAATGTTTTCAGATGTTCTCTCAGGGTGGCAGAAGTGTCTGATGGAGGCAGATGGGATTTGGCTTTTTATGGGGAAAGCTCAGTTCCTGCAGTTTTTGTGCAGAATGAGACACCGAGCGAGTAACCAGCAATTTGTGGGCAGGGTGCTCGCCTGGGAACGCAGACCCAGCCTGAGTTCACGTTCTGCCTCATTTGAAGGAGGGATATTATTTTGGGATGGATGATTTTCTGGGGATCTCTAAATGAAAGGGTGAGTTACATTACCCCTCAGAGGGAAAACAAGCTTTGAAAGCTTAAAGCCCTTTATGAAAACATTCCTTGGTTTCTGGTGAGCGCAGCATCTGCTGAGCTTTGCAGTGAGACCAGATGCCTTCCCAAAGGACATTCTCCCCCACCGTGGTCCACGCTCTTCCACAAGGGACCTGCTGCCACACGGAGACCCCCTTGGGAGGCTGTGGGCTTCTTACGCTATCCTAAAAACCAAGGCCAAGGTGGTAGGTGGTCTGGCATCTGGGGATGGACCAGCTCTAGCTTAGACACGGTCCCCACCTCTCATTCACAGCAGGACTCCCTTCAGAAAAGCCGATGACTTTTCAGTGCAGGTCAGATTAAAATAATCACAGGGATCCCTCCTGGCCCTGGGCTTTTGCAGACAACATGACTAATCCCCCAATGCACATGCAACCCATTCTTACTACAGGCGTGCACTGCAGTCTGCCTGCCCATGCACAGCCCACGTGCCCTTCCTTGGAGGTGCCAGCCCTCCTACGCTGGAGCCAAGCCACCCACAGCCGAGCTGGGGGCGGCCAGCTCCTCTCCAAAGCCCTGGACCCGCCATACACATGGAGGGTCTTCACTTACAGCTCCTGCTGCCTGCGCCTCTAACAGGATTTGGTGCTATGCTTCAGTGCTAGCTGGGGGGCACTGCCTTAATCCAGCTGTGCACTGGCAGGAATCAGTGCCTGAAGAGCAGGGTCATGCTGTTTTCTTGGGAAGAGAAAACGGCCTCTGGGTCCAACAGCCAGGGCTGGCTGGAGGGAAGGAAACAGAACAAGGTTTGATTTTTCCCTTGAGTTCCTACGGACATCCTCGATGGTGGGAGATGCTGAGGGGAGATCACAAGCTCGAAGACAGCTAAGTAGGTCTAGGTGCTTTGAACAAGCCCAACCCAGAGACAGACCACCATGGTCCAGCAGGCACCTCGAGATCTGGAAACACACAGAAATGCAGGCGCGTTCCCAGGAAAAGCCAGCAAAACAGGCGACATCAGGAAAGCACCTTCTGCACTGTCTCCTTGAAGCCCTGGAGACTGAGCTTCCCAACTCACTTCAGCCATCCCCTGCTTTTTTTTGCCCAGCTCGAGTAACTTGCCATGATTGTTCAGAGGATGAGAACCTCAAATAGATGTTTTTCCATGCCACCATTTCTCTGCAAATGGTCTCTCCTAAGGATCAAATTAACCAGGTTCTCCTCCCAGCCATGGGCAGGAGCAAAAGGACACTCCTTCTGTTACTAGATATATGCAAAGAAAAGAAACAATCCCAAATTTGTTGTATTTTTGCTGAGATAGATCTCAACAAAAGTATTTTTTCACAGAGTATCGGTTTTCATGAAAACTGTCAATCTCTGAAATGATTCAGAAGTAAATTCTTCTGCTCTGGTCGTATTTCACTCGGGGTATTAGGTTTAACAGCCCAGATCACATAACCTGGCAGATCAAAACCACCTAAATGTTGACTTTGCCATTATGGTCTCTCCCTCAGGAAAAATGCTTCCTCCTGTGAGATCAATTTTTTAGTCCAGTTCCAGAGGGGAAAAGCAAACTTCAAAACACCAGCATTTCTCACAAGGCAGCATTTTCTTTTTCCAATCAGTCCTAATTGATAACGATCAGAAAAATCTTTAGTTAAAAAAAAATACAAGCAAACATGGAGTGCATGTCCCTTCCCCCTTTATTTAAAAGGTCTTAATTCTGTCCTTCAGCCTCTCTCTCTCTCCACAAAGAGCTCAAGTTCCTTTTTCTTTTTTTAAAGCTGGTTGTCATTTCCTCTTCAAAATGCTGTTGCAATGAGGAACGGGCCCTTATAAAAATACCATTTTTGCCTTCCCCTTCTTCAGGAGAGAGGGACCGCCTCGCTGTAAAGTTTTTGCTCGCCCTGTGTGCCAGAAGACTGCAGCCCTCCCACCCCTTCAGAAACCAGCTGCAAACCTTCCTCCCAAATAAACCCCAAACAGAAACGCCCCTTTAGCTGGCATCCAGCCGGCGACGCGATCCTTTAGCTCCCTGCACCAAGAGCTTCACAGGGGCTGCTCGAGAAGCAGCCAGAGGTGGAGGACCAGGGATGGATGGTGGGCGTAAGGGAGCCGAGACCTGGCAGAGCAAAAGAGAGGGAGCAGGCAGGCGCAGGCAGCGGCTGGGGACATCAGGGTAGCAGGGCCACCTGCGACTGCTCCTGCAGGCGTTGGCAACCGAGATCTGCAGGCTGACCCCTTGTGCCAGAGCTGGCAAGGCCCTGCTCGAGTGATGGGGACGAATGCATCATCCGAGGCTGGTCTGCAGACGGGTGGGTAATTCTGGACCCGACCGCTTGCATCAGCATCCCTGCAGGGATGTGCTGCATTGCAATTTGGCCCAGCTGGGATGGGAGCGAGGGTTCAAAGAGGAGGAGGGGGGTCAGAGGAGGGCAAGAGGGCTCCAGTACGTTTGTCTTCCTTTCTTCTCCTCTTGATTTGAATCTGCATACTAAAGCACATTGCTCCCTGCCCATGTGCCAGCGCTGTTGTCCTGCTCAAGCAACACCTCTGGGTGCACATAGCACACAACCAGCACCACCTCCTTCGCACCTCGGCACACGAAGACGGAGGCGAGTCATTTTTGTTCCTTTATTACACATTGCCCAGGCACAGTAAAGCAGCAGCAGCCAGCCCCAGGCCCAAAAGCAGGCCTTGGAGAGCTGTGATTGGAGAGACCTTCGCACGAGATTGCCAAAATGGCGAAGATTTTCATGTTGGGCAAAGATTCCCTTTAATCTGTGAAGTCGTGCCTGCGGCTGAGCCCGACTGCTGCTCACCGGAGCAACCCAACCCCATCCCTCTGAAGCCCACGTCGCTATTGTACTCCAAAGGAAAGATGAAGGTACTTTTTTCTGACAGACCTCCAACTAGTTTGAGAGATGTATAAGCATTTTACACCCTACAGCGTGTAAAGCCTTCCCCACCCCCCCCTCCCTCCATGTATACATGAACAGAGCATCTGTCTATCCCCCCCCCAAAAAAAAAAACAAACCCCAAAAAACAAACAAACCAACCCCCACAACCAAACCAACCCACCAAACAAAGATTTCTTCTTTTGCAAAGGGGTGATGCACCAAGTTAAAAAACAACCCCCCCCCCCAAAAAAAAAAACAAACCCCAAGGCATCCCAGAGCAGCAGTGATGCTTCAAATCAGAACTGCAAACACAGGGTGTGTCTTTATCTAACCTTCCCAAGCGCTGACAGTCTAAACGCTAAGCTGCTTACATGGGCTAATGGCAATATATCTGTGCTGCGAGGCTTCATCTTTCCACCCCCCCACCCTCCTCTCCGCTTCCCACCTTTCTCCATGTCCTTAAACCAATGCTTTCTCACTCGAACCCCTTGGCAGATCAAATACAGTGTATGCAGCATGTTCCCAGGGAGCTGCACAACATGCAAGGGCGTGAGAGCCGACTTCAGTGTCCAACATGGACAAGCTCATCCAGCTGCGGGAACCCGGCCCAGAGCACAGTCTGGTGTATCCCCCCCTCCCACCCAAAACACATACACAACAGTGTCCAAGTCCACACATCCAGGGAGAGCTGGGAGCTACAGGCGGCTACTGCAGAAGTCGGAGAGAGGGAAGAAAGTTGGTGGTCAGCAGCTGCTACAAGGAAGAGCTGAACAGGTTCAACGTAGAGGAAGGAGGGGGAAAAAAAACCCCAAGAACAAACTCAAAAGGAGGCAAAGGGGGGACGCTGGGATTCGGGGGTCGGATGTCTACCTTCTAGGCAACAGCCAGCACAGGAGAGGAAAGGGAGAGTTGGTGTTTGGTTTGTGGGGTTTTTTTTTTTGGTGTCACTCACGATAGAAAACATATTCGGTATAAGAGGTCCAGATCCTGTCATCTGTCTGGTCATGGGCGAAGGCACAGGTGCCTGTGGAGTTGCAAGCCACCATGTGGAAGCCAGCATCAGCCAGTTTATCAAAGGCTTGCTCCAGGAAGGTGAATTTGAGGTAGTACCTAGAGGTGTACCTCTCTGGGGGCCTGTCCGGGTCCCTGCTCTCGTTCAAGGTATCCCCAAAGACCTCCTTGGCCAGCGACGTCTTGCCGCAGACCATGATCCGTGCCACCCTGCGGAACTTGGCATCCGTCTGGCTGTCCCTGCCCAGGGTGTAGGAGCCCCGGTAGCCGATGGTGATGAAACCTGCCCTGCGGACGTCGGTGCTGGCAGCACCCATGCCAGCGGTGACGGCACCCCCGGGGCCACCAGCCACGGCGCTGGGGAGCATGGCACTGGCAGAGGTCAGGTTGCGGGTGGCGTCCGCGTTGGGGGAGAGCTCCTCCGGGTCGCTTTGGCATGGGTCATCTCCCAGCGAGTTCTGCTTGCTGAGCTTGGGGGCCAGCATCTTCACAAGCTCCGGCAGCATGAAGTACTCAGCCTCTCGCTGCAGGCGACTCCTCTCCGGGAAGTGGTCGGGCAGCACCAGCTGCTGGTCCCTCATGTAATCCAAGATGTAGCGGAAGAGGAAGCCATCCCGATCCACGAAGAACCGTCCCTTGCTGTCGCGGGCCAGGGAGCGGACGTTCTTCTGGGTGAACATCTCCCAGAGGAGTGAGCCAGGCACGCTGACCAGGGTGGGGTGGCGGGTGATGTAGACTTGTCCACCCACATTGAGTTCAATGATCTCAGGGAAAGGGAAGTCCTCGCTGGGTTTGGCACAGCCCGCGTTGTCCGCCAGGGCCATAGTGATCTACCGCTGCCTTCCCACCTGCAGCAAAAAGCAGCAACGTGCCAATGTTAAGCCTGCCAGCAAACGCAGCTCATCGTCCCACCAGATCGCACTTGCTTTGGATCAGCAAGCAGTGCAGGCTCAGGTCCCTGTCTCTCCAGGAATCTAGAAGTCAGCTCTCTTCCCTAATCCCTGGCTCTTGGAATAAGCAGCATTAGCTAACGCCGCCTTCCCTTCCATGCCACATGAAGGGAAGAGCGTTGCCTGTGGTCTGAACACGCCATCTCCACCTGCAGCCCTCCCAACAGCCAGCTCCTGTGGCTGGGGCTCAGCACCTTTGCCAAAGAAGGCATAGTGACGCTGTACTGATGTTAACAACAGGAAAGCCAGGACCGTCACACCCTGGGTCTGACCGGCTACCCGCCTGGCCCAGCATCCTGCCGGTCGAGAGGAGCCGCCGAGCGTGCCAAGTGAGGACCGCATTACGGCGCAGTGTCTCCTGCCGAGCCGGTGAGCTGGAGGGGAGTTTATGGTCCCATGCAAGGAGCACCCACAGGTCTGCCAGAAAAGCAACGCTAGATATCACTATAAAGGACAGGGTGACAGTGCCTTTTGGCACTCCTGCTCCATCCTTGCTCCTGGAAAGTACTCGATAGAGACTCGAGGCCAAGCTGAGAGCAGGTGAGAGATGGCAGAATCTCTCCAAGGGTCTGGGACCAAGACAAATACTGGGCTACTGGTACAGCCTCGGGCCAGATGCCATGTTTTTATACATTTTCCAAAGGCAAGCTGATTCTTAGGCATCTCTTGACACTGCAAATCAGCACTTATATAAACCTGGCTCAGCAGACGGACTCCGATCCAGCCTGGCCAAGCCATGCTCCATGCAGGAGACCACGGAGAGAAGGGGTTTCCCTGCACCGTCCCTGCCCGCCTGGCAGGGTTGGCCTGAAGCTCTGCCCACTCCCCTGTGCGATGTTAGTGCAGCCCTGGGACTGCTTTGAAGTTGGCAGTAGCTGCCTGCACCCCCCCGGGGACCGGTCCTGCAGCCAAGAAACAACACTAAAGGATCATCAGCAGAAAATGGCCCTAACGCAAATTTCAGAGAAACTAAAGGGCAAAGATAAAACTCTGCGGGCACTTTTGGGTGGTGGGGAGAGCTGAGCCTGCATTTCATGGCCACACGCCTCCTCCCAGCTTGTAGGGATGGATGTTCAGGGAGAATCGGTTTTGAACAAGGAGCGACTCGGGCAAGCCTCTGCCAAGGAAGAGGCTGCAAAGATCGGAAGGAGGATCAGCGCGGTCCACCCGGCTTCCAGCTTCCCAAACCCTCTCCCGCAGCGGTTTTAGTCCCTTTCTCTGGTGATATGCCCACACCGCTGTTCCCCTGCTACAGAAGACCAGGCAGGAGCCTGCCTGTGCCCGGAGCTCATCTGGCAAGAGCCAGATCCCTTTGTCACGGGTGGCGGAGGCTGAGGGCTGCAGCTGGGCTGCCCAACAGCAGGGCTAGGAGTTTGCAGGGGTGGGGGGGGACACACACACAAGGAAAGCCGACCCCCTGCCCGC
>NW_008794630.1:831510-831712 GCF_000699145.1 Aptenodytes forsteri | reverse complement strand
GAAGCTCCGTGCCGGGCCGGGGCCAGGCGAGGCCAGGGGATTCCGGCGGGGCCCCCTTTCCATCCCCCGGCAAAGCACGATTTGGCTCTAATGCCATTACCCAGCCGGGCGAAAGCATTACAGCACCCCGTCCGCCCCGTCAGGTCCCGGGGGGGGGGACCGGGGGACTGCCAGCCCTGCACCCCCAGCCCCAGGCTGCGCA
>NW_008794630.1:815502-831302 GCF_000699145.1 Aptenodytes forsteri | reverse complement strand
TGCCTGCCGCCTGCCCTGCACCCCCAGCTGAGCATGGACCCCTTTCCATCCCCCGGCAAAGCACGATTTGGCTCTAATGCCATTACCCAGCCGGGCGAAAGCATTACAGCACCCCGTCCGCCCCGTCAGGTCCCGGGGGGGGGGACCGGGGGACTGCCTGCCCTGCACCCCCAGCCCCAGGCTGAGCATGGAAGGGGATGGTAGCCCTTAAGATGCTGCGCTGCGGTGCACGAAGGGCTTCGCACGCTCGTGGTGCGGTGGTGGGAGTAGGCGCTGGCCCTCTTTGCCCTGGCTGCAGGCAGGAGCGGGTGTTTGGCCGGGGAGCGTGGTCAGCCGGCAGCCCCAGCCCAGCCAAACTGGCCCAGCGGGGTGCATCGCCCAGGGCCTGGCACCATTTCAGCTGGCTGGCCAGCTGTGGGGCTCAGCACAAACCGCAGACCCGAGGGGCTCGAGGTGCTCCGCGGGCAGATGCAAGACCCTGGGTGAGAGGTGGAAGCAGTCCCTCAAACCAGCTGGTTACCGGGGCATCCCTCATCCCTCTAGCCTGGCCTGGTTGTAGCCATCCTCCCGCTGTCCCAGCTCATGCCCCAAATCCCATGTCTCCATTGCCATGGGGAGGTGCACCTCCACAGTGCTCGGAGGGGAGAGTGCAGCTCCAAAGAGCACATATCATCTCTCATTTGGCCGGCTCAGGTACCCGGGGTGGTAATGACATAGAGCAGGATGCTCAAGGACCGCAGATCCTTGTCCAAAGGGCCACTGCTTGTTGGAGTTCCTTCTGCTCTATCTTCACCAATATTAGCACCTATGTCAGGGCTGGCTCGGGGACGCCTCGAGGTCCGTGTGGCAATGTGTAGCCACGGAGCCCCACAGCTGGCCAAGGCTGTGCAGAGACAGGGAATTAGGGATGGAAACTTTTCTGCCCCAGACAATTTGCTCAGGGTCTGTTGAAAACTTCCACTTGTTTGGTCCATATTTCTGTTCCCAGGATAATTTTATATTCTTGAGCTGTAGGGACTGAAGTTCCTGTTCCCAAGGTACAAATAACACCCGGTGGGATCGTAAAGAGCTTGGCCTGTTGTGATAGCCTGCTTGTTAGTGCTGGTAAAGCCAGGCACGAGAAGAGAGAATCCATCTCTTCTTTGTTTGTTTTAAAAGGCCAGTTTTCTGTAAAGACAGGAAAATACAATGACTCCAAACAACATCTCAATATTTGCCCATTTCCTAAAAGTCTGATGGAGGAAGCCCGAAATCAAACTTTCTGTGACAGCGCAGCTGACCTGAGTTTATCTATGAGTTTATTTACATGTACCTGTCAAATTTTGTAAGGGCAGAAGATATAATTTCTACTCCACCTAAAGGTCAGATCCCACACTGATTCTGGGAACTTAGGTCCAAGGAATTTTTCTGTTTGGGTTTCTCATTGCTGTTTTCTTGTATCTCGGCAGTATCATTGCACAGATGTGTGATACGGTCACCAAAAGTACAGTTAGAGGTGGGATGTCTCACTGAATAAACAAGCCGGGATGTTGTTCCCTGGGTCTGTCGGTATTTTGAAAGAATAAATCCGTAGGTATCAGTCTTGTTATAGCGAGTCAAAGGCTGCCTGAAGAATGCCCTGACATGGAAAAGCAAAGGCGGCATGGCTACGCGAAGAGCACCCGGTGGAGGGGACAGCCTCGGCATTAAAATGAGCTCATGGATCAGCTTTTGCATATGTCCCGTCAGGGCTGTTTGCTTATTTTTCTATAAATTGCAGGGCTATCCGCCAGCAGCTCTGTTTGCAGTTAAGCAGGTGAGAGCAGCCCCTGAAAAATCCCACTTTAGTGGAGGTGTCTTGAATTCAGCAGCATCCTGTGAATTCGGGGTTTGTGATTATTAGCGACGTGGATCAGGGCTGCGAAGGCTAACTTTTCACACATTAAACCAGGAACTTTCCCATCTGCGTATTTTGTGGAATATATTTATAGATGGGAGAAAGTTAAAAATGGGATAAAGTGTTTCGAGATTATAGAAATGAACAACAAAAAATGCCCCAAACTAAAAAATAGAAAAAAAAAAGGAAGGGGAAATAGGGAATGTTGTTAACTTTAACTTTTCTTACCTCAAAATTTTGTTTCACCTGCAAATGCTATAACTTAAGAGAAAAATATTGTGAAAACTTGGAGAGCCATATTCCTCCTCACCAGACTGTTGTGTAAAATGATTACCGATGGGTATTGGACCTAACCAAAATTCTGGCTGGGGTGGATGGATGGATGGATGGAGGGATGATGGAGATTGCTTTGCTCAACAGGTAGTTGAAGCATCTTCTTTGAAAATGGCCTGTGGGCAAATTTAGTCACCATGAGCCTGTTTGATTGGTAGGGTTGGGTCAGGATGAAATCCAGTGTATTTCTGTCTCACTCTTCTGGAGGCCTGATCCAATGTGACTGCAAGTTCATTGAAAAATTCCCAGTGAATTTTCAGCTCTGTTGGGCTACAACTCTCTATCTCCGGAAGATGCCGTCACCCCAACCATGATCATAGAATCATAGAATCATTGAGGTTGGAAAAGACCTCTAAGATCATCGAGTCCAACCGTCAACCCAACACCACCATGTCCACTAAACCATGTCCCTAAGTGCCTCATCTACTCATCTTTTAAATACTTCCAGGGATGGGGACTCCACCACTTCCCTGGGCAGCCTCTTCCAATGTTTCACCACTCTTTCAGTAAAGAAATTTTTCCTCATCAAAGCTAATGGTTCAGCACTTCAGACCATCCTCCCTCTCACCCATCCTGGCCCACTAGGGTCTTGCAGAGAAGCGAAGGGGACAGAAAAAAACCTCTCTGTACCAATTTCTGTGCTTCTCCCTGGCCAAAATCCTGGTGGCAGTCTTACAAAACCTTATCTGGTGCCAGCATGGGCAGACGTGGAATAAGGAGCCCTGTAAACAAGGCTTTTGGACATGAGCAAATGTGAGCAGCCAGATGCAAGTAACAGGCAGGCTGTGTGCGGGCAGTTGTGCTTTGCATGAAAACCTCCACTGTGGGCTGTAACTCCATAAAACACCCGGGTGTGCCTAGTGGGAGGGGTTGCCCCCTCAACGTCCCCCAAGCCACAAGGACTGGGGGCTGTGGGTTTTGTTTGAAGGAGCCCTCATGGCTTGTGTTTCCCTCCCAGCACCGGTGCAACAAAGGCAAAGGCTCTGAATGTGCGGGAAGGGAAAGCTGGAGGGGGTCGGTCTGGTGAGTATATTAGCCTTTATTTGCTGGAAGTACTTACATTAAGTTTCTCCTCTGTCCAGTCCACTGTTTTCCCCAACTCTGTCAGAAAGTGATCTCTTTGAGACCTTATAGTGCTCCATCAAACTTAGTTGAAATTGCCCAAAGAATTCAAAATATATGGGGGAGGGCAGACGCAGAGGCACACAGTCTCACACACAGCACGCACGCATGCGTGCCTGTACTGCGATCGTATTAATCTTGTTTCTTTAGGAAACGAGTCTAAAAATAACCTGAATTTGATAATGCATTTGGAAGGCTACAAAAGCAAGGCTGCCCGAGGGAATTAGTTGGAGGTTCCTGACAGAAAATGCTCTGCCCAGTGCCCTTGGCAAGGTGGCATCCTTGCCCGGAGCGGGAGCTGCAAGGCTGGCGGGATGGGGACTTTATTTTGGGGTCAGCGGAGTTCTCCTGGAAGCTGTGCACCATCATGCTGAGAGAGTCGGGGCGGGAGCCCAGGACAGGCGTGGTAAGAGGAGGACAGCAGGGAGGATGCTGGTGCTGAGGTCTTGGGAAGCTGTGGAGAAAACGTCTTTTGCCCCAGCTGCTCAATGCAGGGCTCCAGGCGTGTAGGAAATATGCCAAGGTGTGCATTTACCCTGTGTCTGTGCCACTACAACCCAGAAGAGCAAGTTTAGTCGCTCTCCTCTGGGCTCCCCCTTTGGACTGGAGCAATGAATATTAGATGGCACTTTCCTCTCCTGTTGGTGTTCAGATGGATTAGACTCATTCTGCCTGCAAATTCCTGTCTACCGTCATCGGAGCAACAGTTCAGCCCTCTGCCATTCTCACGCCAACCCCTGCGCTTGTCTTGTGCGACGTAGCACTGCTGCCTTCAACAGACTGTCCCGTCTAAGTGAAAACGCACTGTGCTGGTTTAGTGCTTTGTCCTCACATTACCGAGACTCAAATTGGTGCAAGTATTTTCATGAGCTGAAATGGAAAGCATCCAGGCCACTGCTGACATGTCTTGAGGCAATTTGAAGCGTGATCTCCAGAGAAGGGGAAGACGTTTGGCACCACAGAAGCGATGAGGGGGTCTGGAAAATCAGAAGAAGTTGCCAAGAGGTTTTATAAACCATCCTTTACAAGTTCTTCCAAAAAAGAACGAAACAAGAATTTGGGTCCCTCTCTGACTTCTGAAGACTTTTATCAACCGCAACAGTGGAACATGATTCATCCACGTCCCAAGAGAAGGAAGGAATGGGCTTAATGTGTGTTTGTTTGTGTCCACTCTGTTATTACACAGAATGTGGTCTGGTGATTGCAAGGAAGGCGCTGGCATAGGTTCCTGGCTGCTATTTGCAGCTCTTCATGTTTTCTGAGCTTAGACACAATTCACTTCACCTCGTGGTGCCTTGGCCTCCTCATCCATAGGTTGGGGGGTCCTACCCGCTCTCCAGTCACCATAAGCATTGCTAAAAGCCCCATTGTGCTGCTCCAAAACTCTTTGAGAGGTCTTTAAATATGTATTTTTAAGGGCTGAAAGGACTATAAACTGAAAATAAGACACAAATTTTTCCATTGCCTGATTTTTCTTCTCAGCTAAAAAAGAAAAAAAAAAAAAATCAGTTATGTGCCCTGCTCTGATGATGATCTTGTGATACATCACGTTGCAAGGATGTTGTCACAGAGAACCGATGCTGCTACATCTGCTTGATCAGTTTCTTATCTAGAGATAACAAGGAGAAATGCATGTTGAGGGAGGAGTATTTATTAGAGGAAAAATCCCGTATTCCATGTACGTCAGAAGGGTCCAGCACACAGAGGTTCAAATTCCACTGTGCCACTGTTATGATTCATGAATGAGGGCTAAATGCAGGAATCTTTCATCCTTAAACAAAGTGGAGCTAATCCTAAAAAGGCAGCAGAAGCCCTGAGTGCGAGACTTATGGGGCACTGCATTGTTTTTAATATGTTCAGGGTCTTACGGCTGTATCACCATCAGTCAGTGGGAAAATTACCCTTTACAGCATCTCTGTTCCTCCCCTGTACTTCCAGCTCTGTCTCCCTCTTCCCCATCTGCATTTCTCCTCTCTTCTTCCTCTGTGCAGTGTTTCTTTCAGCTTTCCTCTTGCCATTCCCCCTCTGTGTGCTCATTAAAATCCCACCCTGGGGTTTTCGAGTGTCAGTGAGAATAGTGGAGGGTCAAAGGGGCTCTCACCCCTGAGTCACTGATCCCACACAGGCTCCTAGATACCCATAAATCAGCAGCAAACCCCCACCGGCATCACTGAGACACAGCTTCGACTCTCTTCCTTCACCTCCCTTCTCCAGGAGCCGTACAGGTCTGCCAGTAGGCACAGAGCACGTGCACACGTGAAGTTACATAGGAGTCATGATCCTTTCGTGGCTCTGCCTGTAACACCCCTCTGCTCTCCCTGCTGAGGACTTGCTCTGTCTGAATGAGTAGCCTGGAAACTTCAGCCATTGCCAGCTTCTATAAAAAGTGGTTAATCCGCTTCTGCTTGGTGAGGAGCTCGGGTGGCTTTGCAGCGCTGGGAACGGAGGGGGTAAGCGGCCACGTACATCTGACCCTAGCTGTCGTGGTCCTGTTTGAGACTTCAGGCTGGCATTTCAATAATTTACTTACGCATCTTATCTTTCCCATTTTTAGCAGCATCTGCCAACTTGCACTACAGCTGTTGTGTCCTTTCCGTGACAGATAGGTTTGGACAAGGAAGGAAAAAGGCTGAGCTTAATGGTGCGCTTTAATTGGCTTTTCATTATGAAAGCTTAGATGTCTCTGCAGCAAAGCGCAGTTAGAAATCGGTAGCAGGATGAGGACTAGGCTGCAAACTCCTCCCAAAATGTGGGAGTTGCTGAGGATCAAGGTTTTGGTTCGGTGTCATCACTACAGGAGGATTTTCTAGGATCCTCTCGGGCAGTGATGAAACTGGCATCATCACCACCGACTTCAGGGATGCTGGAAATACGGTATCGGAGATCTGTTTCCATCCTGTGCAATATTTGCTAACAGTAACAAGAACATGCGTATCCACTGATCTCATTTCACCATCTGGAGTCAGGAACTGGATGGCCACTTTGAAATTACTCATCCCTAAAGCAGAGATGTCTCACACAGCCTTTTCTTCATGACCTCTTTCAAGCTGGTAAATTAAAATCATGACGTAGGACCGCAGACACCACTGCATTTCAGGCAAGCGCTGTCAGAGCAAAGCCCAGAGAGGAAGGATGCTGGAGCAGGTTTGGAAATATTTCACCATGTCTTTAGGACTCAGAGGGAAGGGGGGTTAGGACTGGCCTGGCCGTAGCAGAAGCATCTTCTGAAAAGCGGCGGAGCACCTCTGAGCCAGTGGGATGTGGGTACACTAAGCACTCCCAATGTTTCTCTGCCTTGCGCTCACTGTGATCACTCTGGAGGACTTTCCACCCCCAAGTGAATTCTCCAGACCAAATTCTGCCCTCAGCACAAGCCGGTAACCCAGCCAGTGCCACCTTTTGCTGAAGCAGCTACCATGGCCTTTGCCTTATCACAATATCACTCTCATATAGGTACTTGGGTACTCTCTGGAAACGCAAACATCCTGCCCACTGTGCTTCTAGGATGCGGATCATTTAGACAGTGAGCTGGAAACAACCTGGGCTATAAAACTTTCCATGTACACTTAGATTTTCATACACAGAGGATATATTTAGGTGCTATCCAGTACGACCCAAGCTTGCATCATACAACAGAGAGATGTGATAGGGAGAAGACGACCTAAAGTCTAAACTGAGGTAGAAGTCAGGCGGGTTACAGGAGGAACCTATGTCAGCCTCGTTGCAGACGGTCTGTTCCTTGGGCTCTGTCAACGCGGTGCCCCAGGGTGAAGACGCCATCTGGCTTGGCAGAGCAGCCAGGCTGAGGACGGTGCTGGTGCGAACAGAGGGGGATAGGAGGATCTGCTTCAGCACATGCCTGTTTTAAAGCCAGCATTTCTGCAAACCTGACTGGCAGACTGCTCATTGCATCCCAGCTTGGGTCTGGGGCTGAGTCAGGGTGGGGGAACATGGGGTTAAACAGAAATGCCAGCCCATCTGCTCTCTGAAACCTTGGATCTGGAAACACCCCAGTGTTGCCCTTGAAGGGAGTGAGCTGTTGTGAATCTCTCTGGACCATTGAAGAAGCCTGCTGGCCCTGTGCGCTGAGCAGCAAGTCACAGCAATAAATCCAGGGTACCCCAAAGCAAGCTCTTGTGTCTGCCCTCCCCATACTCTCCTGCATATGGGAGGGCTTTTGACCCCAGAGATTTCCATGTCTCCCAGCTTAGACAAGTTTCTAGTACTGTATTGATGCCACAGATGAGAAAAAAGTCCTATATGCTCAACATGATATGAGGGCACCCTGCAAATCACGAAAGGACAAGAGGAACATTTTCAGAAGACCAGAAAGCTTGCTTTCAACCTGAGGTGCAAAGGAAATGGCTCAAACACTCCTGACTCAGGAGAAGGGAGGACCAAGCTGTTTCTGAGATATGCATGGGAGTGCCTGAAAAACTCTTTGTCTACATGCTACAGCCTCTTGGAAACTGGGCTGTGGCATCAAACTTGATAGCTTTGGTCTGTCTCTGCTAGAAACACCGTCTCTCACATGCCAACAGCAATGCAGTCTTGCAGATCTACCAGGAATGTAGGCTGGAAGAGTCCTCCAAGGTCATCTAGTCCCAACCTGTGCTATCACACCCGCCCCATCATACAAAAAATCTCCTGAATGTATCAAATTCCACCTAGAAAGTAGCCAGGATTTTTACCACCACAACTCTTACTAAAAGAAATCGTGCTGAGAGCCTTCTCATCTCCAGCCTAAACGGGTGCATGGCTTGTTCTTTCCACTTCTTCTCATGCCACCATCATCCTTTAGCTCAGACAGGTCTTGTCTGTTCTGCCCCTTCACAAGTAGCCTGAAACACAGAGAAGGAGAGAGACTTGCCTGATTTACCACTGTCATAGCAGGTCAAAGACAAGGCAGGACTGAGACCCAGAGCAACCTACCGGCCACGGGCTAGCACAAGCAAGAACTGGAGGTGTGTTAGAAAGATCAGGGGGCTCGATTCCAGCCCTCTTGGCAATGCAGGGAGGATTTAGTGCCCCCATTTTGCAGATGGAGAGACCAAGGCACAAGAGCATCAATGTGACTTTGCCAACCGTGGGAGCCAAGGATCAGTTTTGGAAAGCATGGTCTTATTTAAGTTCTGTGCCAAGGAAACTTGGCCTATTTTTCTGGCGACGTGCCCTGCATGCCTCATGACTTTGAGTACACTGGTAGTGCCAACGCTCAGCAGAGAGAGACAGACTCGGAAGAGAGATTTCCTCATGCTTAAAAGGGTGTTTGCAGCACAGCACTGACTTCTCCAGCTCAGCTGCTCAGATCTGACTCCAGTTCAGGAAAACTCTTCCCGTGAGGCTGGTTTTGAAGACCAGAGCCCTGCTGGGGACTTGGAGGCTGCCACGCGGGACTCCCAAGCACTCTTCAATGGACTGCAACGTGGCATGGGGCCAGAGCTATGGAAACTGCCAGGAGAAACAGGGGAGCTTTCTGAATAGTCAGTTTAGCCTTTAAAAGTTGCCAGGACAGAGGAAGGATACATAGGTGACAGCGAACGCCATGCGGTGCTGTACTTGAGTAGCTCAAAATCCAGTGCCAGGAGAAGCCCGTGCAGTCAGACCCTGCCCTGAGTGATGAAAAGGTGTTTTACATGCGCTCGACATTTCCAACCATGTTTATCTACTGCCGATCGATTGTGAGGGACGGGAACTGATTAGAGTCTCTCAAGGAGTTGCTTTTAAGCAGAAAATCTGTCTCTGGCTGATTCCCTCCACCTTCTTCCAAGTTCAGCCTGGCCTTCAGATGTCTGATCCGAACTTGCCTAGCTCCCCCCATCTCCTGTCAGGAGGCTTTGAAAGTGGGGAAAGGAATCGTTTTCTCGGGGGGATGCCTTGCAACTTCACTCCCTCCTGTTTTCTCCTGGCTCGGGAGGAGTCTTGGACCGCTGCAGCACAGGGAGCGTGGATTTGGGCAATCTTCTTGGCCATGATGGACGTGAAGAGCCTGTGGCTTTCATTCTCCAACAGACATGAGCCTGGGCTTGTCTCTGGATGAATCTTGTCTGGAGGATCTGCAGCATCTCCCCCAGGCAGGCTGTGCTCACTTCATGCCTCCAGTGATACGTGGCTCTGCTGTTTGTTCTGGTCTCACCGTGTAGGGGTTTCTCCTACAGCCCACGGGGTGATGGGGAACAGGCAGGAGGAGTTCCCAGGAGGGGCTCGCAGCTGGGATCAGACATCAGCAATGGCAGCGGGCACCGGTAACTAAAGGCATTTGCTACGGACAACTCCTAAAGCAGTAGCCACAGAGGAGAGTTGGTAAATGGATTCACATGTCATGAACGGAGATGAAACCACTTCATCCCAAAAGCAGGAGCGAAGCAGAAGTCCTAATCATTTTTTTCCAGAGTAATTTCTCTTTTCTGTCCATTATAGTAAACTCGTAAAAGGCACCTATTTCCCAAGCAGCCAAAGAGAGACTGCATTCACGTGGGGCCGTATTTCCCATTGCTCAGCAACAGCAAATGGAGTCAGACTTTCAGCCTGGCTCTTACTTAGGTCCCAGAATAGGAGCCTGATTCCCCAAAGTTTCCACAAATCAACATTTCCTGTGATGGCCCAGCCAGCCAGATGAAGATCGCCACACTTGGTGAGAACCCAGATCCCTGTTTTTTTGTAGGAGTTAATGCTAGTCCCCTCTGATTTAAAAATCTGCTAATCTCAGTCTCTGCACACCGCGGGTATGTATTCACAGGTATAGCGGTAGCTGTGCTCTGGCACAGGTGTGTTTATGTGAGTATGGTGAGTCTCAGCTCTTTGTGGTGGTTTATGGGGGAGATTAGAAGAATAACCCCCATTTTATGAATCGGGAAACCGAGGCATGCAGCAGTGACACGGCTTGTAACTGGAACAGAGCACACAACAGAACAGGCTGCTGGTAGCTTGCGTGACCCATTAGACCACACGACCTTAAATATGAAAGTCGCCTTTTCACCAGTATAATTACAGCAGGGTATAACTTGTATTCACAGAAGTAGTTCATTTTTAAGGTAGTCAGAGTGGCACAAAAAGTGGATATTCTGCTCTTTTTGCAGAAGCTTTTACTGGACGTGGTGCTGGGTTTGCTGGGGGAGGCTCTCTTGACCATGCAATACAGCTCAGTGATCTTCTACTCTTTCTGATCCAACTACTTCTGGATGTACGTGTCCAAGTGGCAGCTGAGATTTTTGGTGTTATTTGCAGCTGGTGAAGGCTTTGAAAAATCATAGCCCTGTGTTTCCCGCAGTGGCTTGTTTTGAGCAAGGTTTATGTGAGGTGTGCATTTCAGGAACACGTGCACGAGCTTTTCTTTAGCTGGCCCAAGATTTACTTACCGCTGCTTCAGTTACCACTGGGTTTCCAGGAGGATGCACAGGAAGAGGATAACGGAGGACTGGTTCCAGCTCCTGCAGGCTGAGGCTGCTGGAGCGGTCGTACCAGTCTATATACAGCGGCAGGGAGCAAAACCGGCTGAATTAAAGTGGGCCAGTTCCTGTGTGGTTCCCAGCTGACAGTAAAACTCAATTCCTATATTCCCAGTTTAGCCTATGTTGCAAAACTTTCTCTCTCTGCCCCCTCCTAGACATCATTTTATCTAATTAATCTGATTATCTGTACAATCTATCAGAAAAAGAAATCTTAATAGCTAGCTAAATGTGCTGAATTAATAGATATTTATTAGTATTCATTGTATTTATCACCATCTCGCTGTGCTAGAACTATGAAAACATAGGGAAAAAGAGTGATAACCCTCTTCCTGGTTTATAACTCGTGTTGGATCAGACCTTTATCTCATCTCTGCATGCATCATACAAAGCTCCAACCGCTATGGAATCCAGGTGGACACACACACACAAAAAGACCATAAATGGCTTGAGAGAAGGTTTTAGACTGGTGTTCTGTGAGCACCGGAGCCGGCTGGGACCACGACCGCCCAACCCATTTGCACCGTGCAGGCTCTTCAGCAGAAGCATTAAAGGGAAGAGCTTTTACAAACACGTTTTGTTGTTGGTTTTGATTTTGACTTTGAAGGGATTCCTATATCTGAGGTCACTTGTTATGCACTAAACACTGAATTGCAGGACAAGGTATATTAGGTGGGAATCTGGTTGGGTGTTTTTCTTTATTTTCTTCTTTATCCCCCTTTTTAAATTATTCTCCCAGTACCATACAGCCAAAGTCAGAAGAAAACCCCAAGTGTCCCAGCCCTTCCACTCCTGTGTTTCAACCCCTGGACAATGCTTCCTCCTATGGGCTGTTGTGTTAATTTTCAGCATTAAAGATACGGCGCTGCTTGCAGCACAGCATAGCACAGGCTACCGCGGTCGTAGCCTATTTATATAATGACCTAAAGGTCAAGGAAAAGGATAAACTTAATGCAACTTTGACAACACAGTCCGTCATAGCACAGTTACACTAGTGTTGTGGTTATGAGGAAATAAATAATGATGGACAGAGCTTGGCTAAATACTCCCTGATGTGGCCTCAGAAGCGGTTGAGCCCTGCCCTGCGCTCTCCAGGCTTTAAAGCCAGGCTAGAGGGTAACTGTATTGCCTGGGATCAGCTTCTCACTTTGCAGCGTTTTGCCTTTAGGCAGCTCGTGGTTTTGGGAGCTGGGAGTGGGCAGGGGACGGGGTCTGGGCGTGATGGGGACGTTTCATTCACCGTCCTCTTTGGGAGTGTTTATCACCTCTGGGGTGACTACCTACTGAAACATCCCAAGGAGCGAGCTGGGGATTATTGCCTTTTTTAATCGAGTGGCAGCTCTTTTTAATTGACTGGTGTCTTTCTAATTGAGATGGGTGTCCAAGACAGCAGGACTCGCCCACAGGACACTCCTGCGTCCCCACTGATGGCAGATGTTTCATCCACCAGCCCACGCACACAGGCTCTGCCGTCAGAGCGAGACATGCTGTCCCCTGTGAATCCTCCAGATGTGCACTTCACCACTGACAAAGCTCCGAAGGGAGCCAGGATGGGGCCAAAACATCGGCCTCCCTCCCCTGTGGAGCTGAACCATGGAGGAGCTGTGGTTGCTCTCCTGCCTTCCCACCCTGAGCGCAAGCAGAGAGCAAAGGGGGATGAGAGGGTCACAGCTCTGTCCCAGAGGTGGTTTCCACCTTGAAACCTCATAGCATGCTTCAATGGATGAATCTAGGTGCCTTGTTTTCCATAGCACAGATCCTCTCTGCAAGCCCGGGTACGGGAGATGATAAAGAACGTAGAGCCTCACCTCACCCAAGCCCCATCTCTGTTTTAATTCACCCTTTTCCCATCCAAACATTAGCTTACCCCCCTTAGCACAATGCCACTTAAAAGCTGTTTTACAAATGGATTTAACTAGAACTGAAAAAAACCCAAAGCGATCCATTGAAAACATGGAAGCATTTACTCCCCGGCATCTCCTGACTACTTGCCGTTGTGTTTCCATAGAGAGCACGGTGACACCAGTGGTCATGCTGCCGCTCGAACAGGTGACTCAGACTTTGCCCTCACATCACCTGCTTGAAATGCTCAGTGTCAGCCCTGCCATGTGTTTAGCTTAAATTATTGCCAGAAATGATGCCGTGGCAATGCTAGGCAACCCGCACACTAGCAGTGCTGGAAAAATCCACTACAAATAATGATGGTGTTTAACATTTTCCATCAAAAAAATGCCAAAGTGTTTTCCAAAGACAGGTCAGTGACCTCTTTTGTCCTTGCAAACGAGAAAGTGGGGTCACCATTTACAGACCAAACAGCTTCTCAAAGATCCCACAGGCAGTCTGCAGGACAGGTGGGAAAGGACTCAGGAGATGGACACCAAAGCTACCAGCATCCCTCCTGCATCTCCAACATGCCTACTCCACAGTTCTGGCCAGAGATAATATTTTGTCTTTTTCTTATTACTTCCCTCCTTCTGAGCATCGAAAGTGTCGTTCAGGCAGAAGCGAGTTGACACTCTCAATATTTAAGGCAGTTTGACGAGAAACACACTTGATCGTATCCCCCTCCAGAGGAATGCATCAGGAGCCGGGCCAAAAGCATAACTTAGCCACAAAACTGTGGCTAAGGAAGCATGAAAAAATGCTGAATGGACATAAAATCGGAGGCAGGAATTTAAAGAAGCTCACTGTAATTACCCTGCAACACATCTGGCTGTAACATATGGCTTTATCCTCCATCATCATTTTGCTAGTGGTCTAACTCCTGACATACCCTTGCTCTGTCCCTGTTCTGTGAACTCTTGTCTCCCTCCTCTCGTCCATCTCAAAGTGGTGCTCACCTCCCCCACAAACATTAATCTCTGCTACGGAGTGGCTACAACCTAAATGGACAATCAGGATCACTGTCCTCATACTACAGATGGGGACCCAGATCACAGAGAGGTGAGCGATTTCCCCATGGTCGCACGAGGAGTGGCAATAACAGGATGGAAATGTCTTGCGAAGGACGTAACTGAGGATTTGGAAATGTTGCAGTTCGGCACTGAGCAGAAGCCAAGATGTTCTGGAGTTTTTCCGTGCACAAAACATAAGACCTTCCCAGCCTGCATGTTTCAGTCTTTGATGTGAACCAGGCCTGGTAAGGACCCGGACCCGGCTCTTCTACAGGTATGTGAGTCTTTGTCACGTCCGAACTGCGTAAGGGCGGCAGTGCTGGTCTTGAGCAGTTCTTCCACTTTGAGCCCAAGACAGCTTCACCAGGGAGATGTCCCTCAAAACTGCTGCTCCAACAAAAAAATTTTGCTGTCCGTGACTCAGTATTTCCATTTTCTTGGAAAACTCCCAGTCACCTCAGAAAATGGACCGGGGCCACCACCTGAGCCACAGGACTCTCCTCCTCCCCTCACCCTTTACTCTTCGTTACCTCTTCTCTCATAAAGCTCATCCCTTGCTGCCAATAAAGGCTTGGCATCGCATCCAACCAGCAGCAATGCCGATGGCAGCAACTGGATTTAGAAAGCAAGGACGGAGAGGCCATCCCGCTGCAGAGTGACACAGTTTATTGCCCTCTGGCATTGCACGGACCTACTGTCAGCAAATGGCAAACCAGCTTCTGTCAAAGCTTAACACCGGCTTAATGAGCAGAAGAAAAACTCTATGGATGAAATGTTGAATATTTCATGTAAACGGTAAGCAATGAAAGTCATTTTCCCATTAAGTAGTTTTAAGGTAGATGTTATCTTTTAGTGCAGCCGCTGTGCAGAGGGAGTGATTGCTTAACTGGGAAACACCCTGGGTCACGGCTGGAGTATTCGCATCAGCCCCTGCACATCCATGCTCTCACCTTGCCACGTGGAGAAGAGAAACAGCCATCTCTAAAATGCAGCAGGAATATGAAGGGGGTTTTGCAAAAAGCAGCCAGCAGTGAAGGACATGTGTTAGGAGGTGTTCATCCTGCAGGTCCAGAGCAGTCCCTGGGATCCCACGACTCGCCCCCGTGCTGTTGTTGTCGTCAACATGGCGTCAGGCTGGAGCAGGCAGCCCTCAGCGTGGCGTAGCTCCTGGGTCCCTGGGCAGCTGAGTGCAGGGTCTGCCTCAAATAATCTACAAGCATCTGATTAAAAACTGCCAGTGGCCCACAGCTGGACTCGATGTTTATTCCAGCGATAATTACCGGGAAGAGGACAGCAACCTGAAAGCCCTGGAGAAGCCTGGATGTGTGGTCCCCACCACGTCTGGCGCTTCAGAGCAAGGGCAAGGATAAAAGCTCCGTCTCTAGAGGAAACCCGGAAGGTGGCAGCTTCAAGCGAAACAAAACGAGTTAAACATTGAGAGTGTGTCTTCAAACTGCGAGACCCTTGCTAGAGGGTAGTGTGGAGGCTGAAAATGCATTTGGTTTCAGAGCGCGACATGAGGAGTTCGTGGGAGAAGGATCCATCGCTCTTCCACAAGAAGAGGCTATCACCTGCTTAGGAAACTCTTAAACTGGAGCCCACCAGGGGTTTTCTTTGGGTGGACAGGGAAGTCACTACATACTTGCCCTGTTCTTTTGCCTTTCCTTAGGCAAATAGCCCTGGCCAGTGTTGGAGACAGGCTACTGGGCTGGATATTTTGAGACTCCTTCGGAGCTGCGGTGTCTGCCTTTTGAGGTAAAGAGGGTCCCCTCTGCTGGGACGGGGGGACTGACAGCCCTGATCTGTTCTGGCTCCAGTTTCAACTCCTGTGGTGCAATATATCTGCCGCTGTTCTGGCAGCAGCCTGTATGTGTGTCCTCACTGCTCTCCCAATCTGTTTCAGGGCTGAATAAAATACTCTGGGTCGGTACAGGCTCCGAGCACCCAGGCAGCCCTTGTCTTGGCTGTAAGGGGCACCAGCTTCCAGAAGAGTTGGGGGAAGGAGCTGTCGAGGAGCAGTTACACCTCCACGTTGCTTGCACTGGCTCTCAGGAGTGTATTTGGCTCCGTTAGTGTTACATTAATGACAGGTTAAGAACTGGCTGTTTTTTCCTGCTGAAGACGGCT
>NW_008794630.1:765933-815491 GCF_000699145.1 Aptenodytes forsteri | reverse complement strand
TTTATCCTGCTGAAGACAGCTGCCACTACGTGGGTAAGATGATGTGTGCTCGCAGACCACTGACAAAAGCATCCTCGAGGCAGAAGCTGGCTGGAGGAATAGAAAGTTCAGCTTTAAATCCAGCTTGTTTGTAACAGCGTTTTGAAAGGGCATTCCTGTCAAAGGACTGGTATATAAGTTTCCCTCTCTGTTGCTGCAGGTTTTGCAGATGGGAACTTAGTGCCGATGCAGAGTTTATCTTCCAAAGAGATATTGCACAAGCAGGATGTCGGCATCCCACTCTGTGTGCAACCCTGGGCTCTGGCCGGCTGTGCACCCAGGCACCCATTCAGGGCACCATCTGCCGTGAAGGGTGCCTGGTGCTGCCTCAGGGAAGAGAAGTGCTGCGGGTTGGGAGGAAGATAGACACAAGGCAGACTCCCCCCAGCTCCTCCTGAGGACATCCATGTAGGTCTTGCAGGTCATGGGAGACATTTAGGACCTATGAGTCTGTCTTCTAAGATGGTCCAGGGATGGGTAAATGCCTCCCTGTTGCTATTTGGTACTGTTATAGGTCACTGAGGTGGGGAAGAAACCTCTCACTGTCAGCTGTGCTACTGGCTCTCATTTTGCTGGATGCAAAGTGCGTTGAGCACATGGCTGCCCTGTAATCTCCATTCCCTGCTTGGACTCACTCAGTTTATTGTTTGTGTTTACTCGAGGGGAAAAAAAAAAGAGAAAGTGGGTCCATAAAATAGAGACGGGCTTATTTGTCCTGCTGCCAGTGGCAATCTATAGCAGTGACACAGCGCTCACCATGTTGGAGATAAATCAGGAGGAAAGAGAAGACAGTGAGGGCTTGGATGGAAATAAGGTACCAAGAGATAACAGGGATGTTTGGAGGCCCAGGAGCAGGCAGAGCCTTTTGGTGTTTCCCAGCAGAGTTGGGCAGCACCCTCTAGTGGGATCTCCGCCGTGGCTGGCTCTCCACAAGCATCCCCTAAAAACACGCCGAGTGAGGATGAGGACGTGCAGCCCTTGCACCCACTAGTGACTTGAGAGTCAACTCAAGAACTCGTCAAGGTCTGCTCACACAGAAAGGTGAAGGTCCCTTCGGCATCAGGACCTTGTCCAGAGAATTGAGGGATAGTGGTGGAGATGCCAAACGAGCTGGTCTATGAATCACAGAGTGAAAATAAGTTCCCCACACTGCCCCAGATGAGTCCCTCAGCCCTCCTGTGCCTCTGCTCTCCATGAGATGGGAAACAGAATGAGAGACCACGTCAGAGCACCCCGGGACTGCTCTGGGGCTGAAAGAGACCCCTGAGCATCCAGGCCAGGGCCAGGGCTAATCCTCCGGGCAGAACAGGGGATTGGCCACATTGCCTCCAGGAATAGAAGTTCCCAAATTCTGCAGCTTCCTTGCATCCCCATGCGAGTTTTCTTTCTGGCTGCAAAGCAAGAACCTGGAGGAATCGAAAATCATCCTACAGGAATTTGCCATTAAAGAACATGGGGCAAAATACCTCCCCACTCCTCCCCATAAGAAAGCAGTGCCTCGCTTGGCCTGATTTATTTTCTCCATCGGCAGCAAATGCCGGGTGCTGTACTACCACCACGGTACTCTATTTTCCTGCACTAGACCAGCATGTACATCGATGTGATCTTCCAGAGAAGAGGCTGCCCATGCCTGGATCTCAGCCACCGATTCCAGCCCTCCTGGGTTATCTTTAGGTACACTCAGATTGGTTTTTGTAAACTGTGGAGCCACTTGACTGACTCGAATCCTGAGGCAGCGAGTTCCCCAGGGCAATTATATGTGGCCTAAAAAGATGTTGCTTTGTGTCTTTTAATGCTTTGCCTCCTCATTTGCAGAGTGGCCTTTTGTTCCCAAGCTGCAATGCTGAGTGTTGCTGCCACATCGACTGACAAATAACTTCTGGAAATTTTATGGGATATAGAAGAGAACAAATGGCCTCTCCTAAAATATTTTCTTTCTTTCATAAATCTTGATTATGCTGCTATATCCTTTCCAGACATATGAAACTACTCTGAACCCAGCTAAAAATGTTGGTTTGGTGGTTTTTTTTTTCTTTAACCCCGCATGTAACTCCTCTGTGGGAAAGATGACAGGGCAAAGCTGCACCAGGCACATGGCACGTTTGCAGGGCCAGCCCTGGGCAGAGCAGCTGGCTGTGCAGAGACCTGCTTTTCTGGGTCTGGACACCCATATCCCACTCGGACACTGCTACCTGCAGTCAACTCCATCACCTCGGGGAGCAGAGACAGAATAAGAGGGAGACACGGCCATGCCTCATTTCTTGTCTCTTCCAATGCTGGACTGAGAGGGAAGCTAGTTCATGACCTGATTTCCTATTTCTAGCAGGCTGCAGGCTATTACTCCACAGCGTGTTGCAGTCTGCAAGGAAGCCACCACGCATGTGGGCCTCTTTACAGTCCTGGTCCTAAGCCAGTGGCTGGAGAGATCAGCAGAAAGACGTGGAAAAGTTACAGAGTTTGTAAATCTGAGAACATCAGATGAAGTTAATGGGAGCCTTTGCACCGACCCCAGGTTGGGCTCTTGGAGAACATTATATCTCAGAGCTTTCTGCAGTGTCATTTCATCCAGCAGAGCCTGGGAGAGGTCATTTCTCAGTCTTTCTATTTGTTTTACCCGTTTCACCCCAGAAAATGGAGAGGGAGCATTCTTAGGTCCCAAACGCAGCTTATTGCCAGCTGTGCACAGCTGTGAATGGGGAGGGAAGAGAGAAGAAATCAGCTTTTTCTTCAATCTAGCTCCAGCGCAGTGCCTAGATTTATCTTCATGTTCAGGAAAGCAAATAGAGAGCTAAAGACAAACAGCCACCTCGATTTACCAGTGAGATTAAGAGCATGTTAGCAGAGCAAGAAAGAGTCTTCATAAAAAATGAAAGAAGAGCAGGCAGGTGGAAAGAGCAGTGAAGATGAAACTCGATGAGTTATCTAGGGCATGTAAGAAAACCATCAGCCCAGCAAAAATGTGAGAAGAGAGCACAGGAGGTGAAAACAGTGGGGGAAAACAAGGCATTATGTTTTATTAATCATACTATTTTATATTTAAATAGCATCATCTTACTAAGAAGATGGATAGACAGACGCATGCCTGTCTGTATGATGTAGTCACCGAAGTCACCGCAGCCCAGCAGGTCAGGAGTGAAGGCCAGCAGGCAGGTGGCAAACAGCTTGTCTCAGGCCACGGAGATTACCACGTGCTAGGTCTTGTCCATATACCTAAAAACTGCAGACGCGCGCGCGCACACACACACACGCACCATCCCCAGCAGCTTGCAGCTTCATGGCACAAGGAAGCAATGAAAAATCTTGTCCAAATTCACTTGGGAGGTCCGGGGCGCGTTAAGATTCAAAGTTCACCCTCCTGTGCAGCAGGGCAGGTCCCCCTGGCTAAGCAATGAGAGCCAGGGATGCTGAAGCATCGTACTCTTGCAAGGGACCCTTTAGCTCATTTGTTCCTTCCCGTCTTCTCCCTCTCACTTCCAAATGAGAGAAGCAGGACAGCTACTGAGTTTACGAAGCAGAGCACTGCAAAGCTAAGGAAGTCCAGCTCTGCAGCTGCCTCCGTAATTTTAGTTCCTCCTACCCCATGTATGTGTTTTGACAGAGGCTTTGAGAATATCTTTGTTTGGTGCTTTACCGTTGACATCTGGTACCTTGCAGAGACTCAGCCAGACCTGGCCTGGGGCACATTCGCAGCGCCCTCGAGCACTGATCGGGGGCAGGAGCAGCGTTACGCTGCTGATCATCTGCAACTGCAAAAGACTTGTCGAAGAAATTAAGGATGTGAATCTCTTGAAATGCTTATGGTTTGGTCCTGGGGAGAGGAAAGGAAAAAAAGGGGAAGTCATCAAGTAAATTGTTTGTTCAGCTCTCATCTTTCTTCTACATCATAAGTCAGCTCTCATCCTTCATCGTAACATCAAAGATCATGTTGTAGCACACCGTGCTTCCAACTGCTTTCCCTGGGAAGGAGGAAGATGGGCCAAATCAGCTGGGATTTGACCCTGGAGTGGGTGAAATTCTTGATATTCCTGCTGGGTTCCCAAACTGCTGAGCAACACTGGTGCAAGAGTGAAGGCAAAGTGCATGAGAGAGAGAAATCCTGTTGCTGAAGAACTTTGGAAAACCAAAGCAGAAGAGCTGATGGGGACATGAGACTAGCTGGGAAGCTATGTAAGGACTTTGGAAAGTCCCCTCAGGAGGTCAAGGCAAGAGTCTGCCTGCGCTGGCAACGTCACAAGGCAACAGGCCATATCCCCCGCCAGACCTCAGCAGAAAGGTGAGCTTCAGCAGAGCTGCTACTTGGCGCAGGTAACCCACCCTGTTAGTGACTGACCACTGGGCATATGCTGCATGGCTTATTCCAGTTTTACACCATTGGTACCAGCCTAAAAATGGGATCACTCTGTGGAGGACTGGACACAACTGGCTTGCAGAGCTGAAGCAGTAACTTTGGACAGATGACGATGTCTCCATGGCCGGTGCCCATAATACCAAGAGAACTGAGAAGGAGTTCTAAATACTAATTTTTGGACCAGATCACTGCACCGTATTTCCTCATCTCTCATTGAGTTTAAGAAGTGGCAACAAAAGCAGATCAGAGGATGTGAGACACAGGTAGGAGGGAGATGACCTTGGCCTCGTGCCCATCTTGTTCGTTTTCAGGAAGCAGTTGCTGCTCTTGACAGAAGCCACATCCGAGCACATGGCAGCACGCGGCCACCTTTCTTAGCATCAAAGGTGCTTTTGGAGGGTTGCTCAGCCCACTGCTGTCTGACTCGATAAGGGGAAGGTGTGAGGCAGATACTCTGCTGCAACTGGGATAATCTTGGTCCCAGGGAGCAGGGACTTTCCATGCACCGGCTGATGGGACAGGACAAAGAGAAATGCTTGACAAGAGGAAGCCAGGAGGCTTTAACCAGAAGTAAACCATACGAATCCAGTCCGTCCTAATCTCCTTGAAGAGGTCAGAGAATGAACTGAAAAGGAAAATCCATACCAAAAAGTCTAGACACTTGACCTTTGCAAAGCTTTTGACAAACCATTGTGTAACCATTGGGCTCCATCTGCTTTGCAGCATGTCATCATTGCAAAGCTGCCGGGCAGCAGAGGCTTTAACCAGAAGTAAACCATACGAATCCAGTCCGTCCTAATCTCCTTGAAGAGGTCAGAGAATGAACTGAAAAGGAAAATCCATACCAAAAAGTCTAGACACTTGACCTTTGCAAAGCTTTTGACAAACCATTGTGTAACCATTGGGCTCCATCTGCTTTGCAGCACGTCATCATTGCAAAGCTGCCGGGCAGCGTGAAAGGGGAGAGCAGCCGAGGTTTTCACCTGACAAGGAAAATGGGGTGACCCCAGGTGGACTCAGTGTCGCCCTCACCGACACTCGGTCCCCTCCTGCCCGATGTCTCTGTTTAAGAAGGCAGAAAAAGGATCAGCCATCAGTTGAGGCAGGAAAGCTGGGGGCAAGGGCAGGGGGAGACCTGGGGAAGAAGAGAGAGGTTAAAAATTTCCTCTTTGGTGTGTGCAGAGCTCACTGTGGGATTTCTACAGCTCACGTAATTTGCAGCAGCCTGGGCTCCATCTGCTTTGCAGCACGTCATCATTGCAAAGCTGCCGGGCAGCGTGAAAGGGGAGAGCAGCCGAGGTTTTCACCTGACAAGGAAAATGGGGTGACCCCAGGTGGGCTCAGTGTCGCCCTCACCGACACTCGGTCCCCTCCTGCCCGATGTCTCTGTTTAAGAAGGCAGAAAAAGGATCAGCCATCAGTTGAGGCAGGAAAGCTGGGGGCAAGGGCAGGGGGAGACCTGGGGAAGAAGAGAGAGGTTAAAAATTTCCTCTTTGGTGTGTGCAGAGCTCACTGTGGGATTTCTACAGCTCACATAATTTGCAGCAGCCTTTAGGATGCTCTGAGGCATGGCATTTTTTCCCTTCCCTCCCTCCTTGGCTTGCACACAGCCTGGCAGCAGAGGAATGAGAAACCACAACCTGGACTACCCGTTCTTTGCTGCGTGGAAAGTCGTGTTTATGGGGGGAAGGATCCAGCCTTCGACCGCCAGCGGGATCAGTAGGATCAGGCAGACCCTGCAGTGGGGCCAAGGCAGGAGCAGGACAACTGTGCTGAGCGCAGAGGAGGAGCTCTCCCACTGGAACGGTTTTCTGGGAAAAGGATAGGGCAGAAAACAGTGTCCAGTGTGCACCAGCATTGCTGCTTGCCCTTCAACACGAGTCACAACTGCCTCCAGACATTAAACATGGGGAGTCACGATAAGGACAAGGACAAGGCAACTCCTTCTTTCTTGCATTTGCCTTGCCCTAATCTAGCACTGTTGTCTCAGTCTTGACTTACTGGGAAAATTCCCAGTTTGCCCATACTAAGCCATTGCCCATTCTTCTGTGGCGTAACTGGGCTCCAGCCGCCCCTCCTGGTAAGGGGCGGTAGCCGTGTGCCTGGTGGGTACATCCCATGCTGCTGCTGGTGCAAGGCAAAGGGGATTTTTTTTCTTCATGTGCAACAAGGAGGCTGAAGAAAATCCACAGTAGGAGCAAGGAGGAGGACTGGGACCCTCTCTTCATTTTGGGAGCAGCACTGCCCATGCATATCTGGTCATCTAATGGTCCGGAGCAAGTCCTTCCTCAGAAGTCCTGATTGCCACCTCTTTTTTAGGGGCGATGGCAGGAGCCGTCCATTAAACATTGAAATGGTTGGGTATTCTGGGAATGCAGGCTGTTTAAGCACCAAAAATAAGATTTGACATCAAATGATGACTACAAGTCCCCACAGCAGAAAATTAAATAGCTTAAATTCTCTGCTGTGCCCTGCGGCAAAAACAGCTTTCTGTTCCCTGTTTTGGGAAGGAAGAGAAAAGCAAACTACTGCAGATTGCTAATCTCAGTCAGGGAACGGCAATCAGACACTCCAAATTGTGTATGGTTTTGATTCCCTCAGCCTGAATGTTAAAATAATCAAGTTATTACTGCATTTGGAATTGGGTGGAAAAATTAATGCAAGGCACACTGTATTTCCACACTTGTATTTCCCTTTTCTTTATTAGGTCATTTGTACATGCCATTTCCTAATTTCTCTTTGCATGAAAACTGTTAAAAACACCCCTGTATTTTTAAAAGTAATTCTTTAGGATTATGAGTTTACAGCAATTGAGATTAATTGGTCGTTTGCATCACTCTTACAGCTGCTTCATCCTGTTTGCAGATGCGGGCAGGGAAACGCATGCCAGCAACGGGCGGGCAGGGAAACGCCTACCAGCAATGACTGGCTTCCTCAAGGTCTGTCTGGGTTTTTTTTCTTCCCCAGCCTTCAGAAGGTTAGACGTACCCTCCGCTCAAAATAAAAGCTTTGATTCCTCAGTGCCTACACCAGCCATGAGACTCAAGGGAAATAATCCAGGGGAGTGATCTGTCTGGGTGCTGGTGCCCGAGACTGCAGTGCTACAGAGCAGCTTTCTGTGAGCTCCCAGGACTGCCTGAGTAAAGCCAGAAATCCTATGCTAACTCCTTCTTTCCTCTTTTATTCCTAAATTTTTCTTTTAGCCAAGCAGGATGGTCTTAAAAACACCTCCCTGCTCCCAGTGGAATCGGGGCTCGTGTGCCAGGCTGGCGTCTGGACGAGTTTTTCTCCTCAACCGTGTTAATGCAAGGGAGGCATTTTCCCCCCTTGCGCTCCTGTAACGCCCCTGAATGATAATGAAGGCGTGCGCAGCCGGCTGGAAGAGAAGAAAATCCGCTCCACGAGCGAGAAGAGGTTAAGAAGACCGAGTTTATGGAAATAATATGAAGTTATGTATGGAAGCCCTGGCATAGCATCTTTACTGTCTCGCAGTAAATGATACTGTGTTAATGCAGTCCTGCTGTGCGGCGCGATCGTATTTTTCTCTTTTCCATAATGCTTGCCCCACCTAATTTAGCCTCCAGAGTGCACATAATGTCCTTGAAGCTCGCAAATTAAGTTGTTTTTCCAAGGCACCAAACACAGCAGGCGTGTAGATACAGCTTTACTCGGCCATGTTTGGCACCCAGACATGACACCAGGGCGTTAACTCGGAGTCTACACAACCTCACTGAGCTAACCAGCGCTCAGTCATGGCCCCACTGTAACATGCTGGAGAAGGAGAAATGACCGTAGTTCACCGCGGGCTGTGATTCGCAGTGTCCCCTGTACCCGTCAACACCTGATAAATGAATAGTTCAGTTAAACCATTGCCACTTCCCAGTGACTGTTGCTTTTTAAGCCCTTGTTCTGCCAGTTTAGATTCATGCTGAGGCAGAGAAGGATGGCGTGGGTATATGTCAATGACGTCAAAACACCTAAGCTGGTGCAGAGGTTTGGGACAGAGCTTCCCAGTGAATGATCGGGATTGCTCAATGGGAACAGGGCACATTCAGGGCTGCAAAACCTGATTCTGAAGCTAAACGTGAAGGCAATATGCAGGCTGCACCAGAGATGGCTCTGTCTGCCTTCTTCCTGGCTAAGGTCACCCTGTGCAATTCAACTCCAGGCACATGGTTCCCAGGCAGTTCCTGGCACCAGCTGAAAGCCCGATTACCTTTGTTACCCTTCAAAGGTGTCAATGGTTGAAGCCCCAGATACATTCAAGGCTGAGATTTCTGCACTGGCACAGTTCCTGAAGCCAAGGCTGAAGCCCAGGTGAGCTGGGACCAGAGCATTCCCTCCTCAGGTTATGGCCGTGAAACTTCCAGAGATCAGGCAAACATAGAGCTCTCATTTCCCCTAAAATATTTCCACCAAAAGAGTATATCAGGCTTCCTCCCCAGCTGAGGACCACAAAGGATGGATGGAAGGACCAACCCTTCCACCTGGGCCATGAGCCTGATCCTTAAGGCATCATTCACAGCTACTGCCCTGCTGCCCCACAGCCAGACCTTGAGACTGCTTCTCCATGCTGCTCTCCAAATCCTCATTCCGAGCTCCTGACTCTGGCTCCTCTCTGGATTATTGCTTTTGGCTCCAGCACGGACCTCAGTTACTTGCGGGATAGCACTCGCACCAATACCTGTCCCCAAATGCCTATGGTCCTTCGGCTTCGACAGGACCTGGCTTTTGGTTAATACTAAAGTGTATCCCAAGGTGTTACAAGGAAACAGCACGAGGCTTTCTTTACACTTAAAGCTAAGTTATGCATCATGATTATGCATCTTGCTTACCGAAGGCACATACTGTGCCATTAGCATCCTGTCCGACTCCTAAATCTTGTAGGTTTCTGAGACCCTTTGTTAAAGGAGGAGAATTAGGGAGACAGCATCTGATTAGAGGCTGAACCACAGTTGTTCTCTGTTCGGCACTTCGACTCTCTAATGAAATAGAGGGCAATTTTACTTTGCTTTGCTTTTAGTCAAACCCCACTTCATCTCCAGCTGCTCCGGTGCTCTGCTTGCTCCCAGCTGCACCTGGTCTCTGCAGCATTTGCACGAGGGATTTCCTGCCCTGACCTCAAGCCGGCGGCTCACGGGCTTCACTCAGGTTCTTCAGGCTTCCTGTTTTTCTCTTAAAGCTTTCATTTTACCAGCAAACTGTTTCCTGTTCTAAGGCTTCTTGCGACTGAAATCCTCCAATTTACCCTCAGCAAGACGTGGCCGGTAAAGTCTTTGAATGCTCTTCCTTTCACTAACGCTCTCTTCCTCGCCGTCAGCTGTCTGGATGCGCGATGTGCACCTCTGGGAAAATTTCAGGAAGGTTCCACTGAGATCTTTAAGTCTTACAGGTTGTCTCTAGAAAACGGAGGGGCTAACTGGCTCTGCTACAGACAGCTTTTCAATTACATTCGCGGAAAGTGTTGTGCTTTCTGCATTAACTTATCAGGGAGCAGCGACCCCTCTATTACTTTGGCTTTCAATCATTTTCCTGTAGCTGTTGCTCAAGTGCTATTATAAATGTATTAGTGAGTTCAAAAGCAACAGTGGGTATAGACGGTCGGGTCTCCGGGCTGCCATGCTGCCTGCCTCTGGAGGTGAATGCCATTAGGGAGACTGAAAAGCTGACAGGGATGGAGAAACCAAGATAACCCTGTGAGGGACTGCATTCAAAGAGATGCTACGGTGACAGAATCATTTTAGCAGTAAATTTCTTTTTTTTTTTTTTTTTTTGGTCACAGCCATGGTAGAAAAAGTTTAGATAATTGTGGATGTGATTTCAAGCTCATTAACTATGTGGCTGAGCTGAAAGCCCCATCACTATGGGGAGGGAGCTGTTGAAGGTTTCATTTGTTTCAGTTCACTGTAGAGCAACCAGTAAATTTCAATAACAAAGCGTGTGTTCTAAATATTATTATTTTCCTACAGTCTATATTTTTATTTATTCCTAATTCTTACTAAAATATTTACATGAAATGCAACTTTTTAGTTGTAGCCACTTTGCTTATTCCCTCACCACCTAGATCAAAGGCTGTAATACAACTGCTGGTTGTTTCTGAGTGTTTATGCCTGACATACAGGACATGAACTGCCATCTCCTCCCTGACAGTGCTGGATTTGACTTACAGCGGAAATATATCTCCGTGAGTCTTAGGTCTGATTAGGAAGTTGTGTGAGAACTTTCCATTAAGAATATTGTGGATTAAAAAAAAGGCAGTTTGTGAACAAGCAATGCGTTCTTGCTAAAAAACACGGCTTCCGCTAAGATGATTTAAACAAACCCTTTCCTTCTTGCGTTGAGTTGACCTGAATCAGTGCATTTCCGTACCTCAAACTGAATCAAGTCATTTTGTTCCAGCCCAGCACTGAGCTGAGCTTGGCTGAGCTTTCAAGAGGTTGCAGTTGGCTGTCTCCCTTGCTCTCTGCGGGCTGGACTCGGAGGCAGGACTCTCCTGCGGCACCCGTGTCTGAGACCCCGTGGTGCTTTGAGCGTTGCTTTTAAGGAGGCAGCCAGGAGAGGCCCTCTGGATTAGGTTGCTTTCTTACTGCACTTTCCTCGTCTGTAAAGTGGTGGTCATGTTACTCTTGCAAAATGTCGTGAGATGCTGCGATGGTTTAAAGCTGGACACTGCGATTTCCTTACCTGACTTTTAGTCATGGACATCATAGCCATTCTTGGGCCGTGGAGAAGCATGTTCAGCGACATAAGCAAAATGAGGGGGAGAAGAAGTTGGGGTTTGTTTCCTCTTAGACTATGAAACCAAAAAATTTGCAGTTGTTCCGCTGGCTGGAGAACTCAGGCATGAGGGCACACACATTTCCATGAAGTGCTTGCTTGCAGCACATAGTCAGGGAATACAAACGTGGCAGCCTGCAGGAGGGGCTCAACCGGAGTAACTGAGGCCGCACCTGGGCTTTCCATTCCCTCTGTGTTACCCCCTTCTCCTTTCAGGTTAATTAGCTGATTAGCTTGGAGCCAGGGAAGCTCGGAAGAGCGGGAGAGCGGGGGTCTCCTTGGGAGTTTAGGAGCTGCTGGCTTTTAATATTGATTTGCTAATGAGTCGGCAAGCATGTGAAACCTGCGAGCGCTTTCACGCTCTGCATTGGGTACTTTCTCTCTGCTGCTCGTGGGTCTGAGCCCCAGGGACCGAGGCAGGGGGCTCGGGAAGGCAAGCCAGCCATTTTGGGGAAGCATCTGCCCTGGTCTGCATGGCTGCAGGAGACCAGATGGGGACTCATGGGAGGGCAACTGGGGACAGAAGGGGAGGGGGGGAAGCAGTGGTGGCCTGAGGCCCCTCTCCCCCTGCTATTTCTCCAAAAATGAGTCTTTTAGGGGACCGAGGAGGGAGCGGGGAATCCCAGAGCTGTCAGCCAAGGAGGAAGGAAGAGCAGCTGGGGGTCCGCAGTGGCGAGAGCTGCTGAGCAGGGCACAGCCCAGGGCAATGGAGGAGAGATTTGGGGAGCACAAGGGCACAGCAAGGTGGGTGCAGGCTGTGGTGGCAGGATGTGGCCAGGGAGGTCGCAGAGGCTGTGCATTTCCAGCCCCACACAGTCTCGGCATGGGAGAGACAGCACAACACCTCCTGCAAGGCAGATGGCTTAGTGAGCCGCCTGCCTTCCCCTCCATGCCCACACTGCAACCCTGTGAGCCCCTCTGAGCCCCGTCCACAGCCAGGGCTCTGCTTTCACTCCTGCAGGGCTCCAGCATCACCCACGGTTCAGTGAGTTGTGTCTCTGCATGCTTGGGCTGCTCAGCATGGCACAAGGTTGGCAAGGCGGCTGGACTGGCAAGTCGATCTGCCCTCGGAGGGTTGCTGTGCATTCCTGCTAAGCTAAAGCCCCTGGGATCTCCAAGGGGCAGGATAGCCCCGAGCTGAGCTCCCAAAGTGGAGGTGGGCTTCTTTTTTTGCAGCACTGACTTGCACGGTTACGTTTGTCCATCCCGTGCTGAGCTGCACCCCAGCTCAGTTTGAACATTGCGTTGTGTGACCCAGGAGGGTGATTTCTTGAGCTGTAAGTGCTGAAACAACGTGGGCCAACAAAAATAATCAGGCAATGGCTTGCTTGTAGCTGCTAACCTGTTTCACCTGCCCGTGGACATGATCCTGTTGCTCAAGACACTATGCTGAGTTAGAACCAAAAAGGAGGGTTTTTTGATGAAATTAGGAAAGTTTTGTTGTAGCCTTACTGGGCTGGATGCACTGGCATGTCTTGCTTGCACTGGGCAGGAATTCAGACCAGCTGATTATAAAAGGCCCTTCTGGCCTCAAGTCTACAACAATTGCTTAACACTCATGCTGTCTGCAAGACAACAGAGATGAAATCAGTGTGGGGGTGATGCATTTTACCTGTGTGCCAGGAGCTTGCGTGTGGATCATCTCTCCAGCCTGTTTGTGTTTCACAGGAGGTGCCGCGCAGCCTGCGGTGACCGCGAGCATCAGCGGGAGGCACACGCAGCTACCGCTTGCCGTTGCGTTCAGGTATCACCATGGCTTCTCTTTGGAGCTCGCTGGAAAAAGATGCATGCAACCCACAGAAAAAGAGGCTGCTGGAAACCGTTCGTGTCCGGAATACAGGGAAGAAGATGTCCATTCTCTGTGTTGTGGGTGAGAACCCCGGGGGACTGGGAGAGAAGTTGAGTTGCAAATCCAGGAAGGTTTCTTGCAGCTCTGGTCAGAGAGTTTGGTCTCTGATGGCTCTTTTCCTCATTTGGGAGAAGAGGTAGGACCACTATTTGGAATGCTGTATTTTAAGATTAAATGAAGGAAATCTTAATCCAAAGATAGGAGCTGTGCCATGTCAGTACAGCATGTCAAGAGCTGGCAACAAAAGCACAAGTTCCCTCTTGAATGTTGGACGATCTTTAGCTGGCTAGAGAGAGCCGGGGTCTGCAGGATTGCTCCCTCCACCAATGTAAGATTATTTTTTTTACCATTTGCATCAAATCTGTCATTAGAGGTCAGCAACAAACCATTCTAACATGACACGGCATTACAGCCTCATTCTGTCTCTCCATAGTTTTGGTGAAAGTTTTAACAGTACCCAGGCATTTCAGGAGTACATAGCTATTTGATTAGGATCCAAAGGTGCAAGTGCTTTGGGAAATTTTACGTCTCCTTTGGTCTGTGCTTTTCCAGTTGCTCCATCACTCCTGAGAAGTTGTTAGCATAGATTTTTTTGACAAACTTACAGGGGAGCGACTTTCCTGCCAATAAGCTTCTAGACAGCGTAGTCACCTACTACAGGATTGATTTCTGACAGACTTAGCCATAGTGTTTACCTAAATGATGTGCTTCAAGTTCCTCTGTTGTCAATGGAGGGCAGGAGGAATATCTCCAAGGGATGATGTAGCCACCCTATAAGTAGCATCTAAAGTACATGAGTTACCCCTGGAACTGTCCCTGTCAGCTTTCTGGAGATATCTAGCTCATATGGGAGATCTAAATTATAATAGCCAGAACGATGTACAGTGAGCACCTCCCAGATGAACCAAGAGGTGACAGTAAACTAATTGGCGCTGGTATTCATTTTTGATGGGATATGTTAGTGTGGGTATCAGTCAAACAGTGCAGTGCTTTTGGACCCTGTTGTAGGGCCAGCAATATGGTATGTAACTACCATAAATCTTATTGCACTAGGGCGCCCTGTTCCCGTCACATTTGCTCTTGCTGAAATATTACTTATGCCTTGCGTAGAGCACAATGGCCTGGTTTAAAACTCATTGAAATTATTGGGAATCCCTCCATAGACTTCAAAGTACTCTGGATTAGACCCTGGCGAGCACTTCCCATATGTAAATACTCAATGAAGAGAAAAGTCAGTAGAAACCCTGTAGCATCTCTCCATACAGCCACAGTGCAAAATCAGTGTCTGTGTGTCCATCTGTACCTGTCCGCTCACACTGAACTGTTGTGCACTGGGCTAACAATAATATTGTAGGTTGGTTGTTTTTTTTCTGTCCCTCATCCTCAGTGGACACCTTTAGGCCAATGCAGCCATTTCTGGTGCAGGTCAAGGTAGACTGAGGAGAGGAGTACAAGTTAGCCTACAGGTGGCCTTTAGCAGAGCTGAAGCTGGTAGATGGAAAGACTCTCAATCACGTAGGATTGATTTTCCTTCTGCAGCAAAGGGCAGAACTGATCATAGGGGAGAGATATGAATATGAAGCTAGAGAGACACAGGCCAGGATCCATAGGGGGATTCGGGTCCTCCGGAGCTCAGCCCATACGTTTAGATGGTGGGAAGAGCAGCGGGTGGTGTGTGTGTGCGTGTGTGTGATTTCTAATATAGGACTGAACCAGCCTGAATGACACTAATTTTGAGGAAACAACCACCATCAAAAAAATATAAAAGCCTTCTGCCTTCCCTCAGAGCTGTTTCCTAGAGTATGGTGAACTGGGGTCTCTCCCTGGATGGTTCCTCCATCCTACATCAGTGCTTTTGGACTTCTCGTTTCCCTCATCTCTTCCAGGGAGATGCCTGTGCCCAGGATGCTGAGGCTGGAGTGATTTCCTCCCTCCTGAGACATCCCTCCCTAAGTTAGGAAATGTCAGGCTGGCCAAATACCTGACCAGGGTGAGCAGCGAGTGGGTGACCGCTGCAGGGACACAGCTTCCATCAAAATCAGTGGGCAAACTCTCCTTATCCCTCTGGCAGAGGACCTCCTGAAGCTCTTTGCAGCAACCCTCAGAGGCTAGAGAGATGGGCTGCAAAGCACTGCTCTTGTCAGGTCTCCAGCATTTGCAGAACACATTGTCAGGCCCATCTGTCGATCCATGTTGACAAACCTTCTTGACAGACATTTGCATAGGGTATTTAAAGATTAAATGGAGGCATTAACTGAAAGAAGGATTATAGATACCTGGACTCAGCGTGAGTCTACGCTTTTAGGGTGACGTTAAGGTTTTTGGGAAAGAAAGCATGGACAAGATATTCCCTTTCTGCTGCTGGCACTGGCAGAGTGTTGTTAAAGTTGTTATAATTAGTTTTTTTATTAATGTGAATGTTCCAGGGGCTTTGGCAAGGTGCCTGGATTTTCACAAGCATAGAAATAAATGAGAAAAAGAACAGCTTTCCAGTTCTACATCCAGGACAAATAAAGTACATCTGCACAGCATGTCTGAGAGGAAAATCACATTTGCAGGTTTGCAGGGCATCTTGATCCTATGGGTAGAACTGAACTGATATCTCACTGTCTTTTACATTTTCCCACGCACAAGGAAATACATGCTTTCATCCTGCCTGAGCTTTCCTCTAGCAGATGAGCCTGGCTCCACCAAGTCTTCTAAACTGCTTTGGCTCCTGAGGAGTTAGGATTACAAGATACCTCCAGGATTTTCAGTCCTTTCCCCCTCACTTGCCATCCCAATGAGAACTGATCTTAAAACTGATCTCTACTATTAAAGTTTTGGTGTATTTTTGAAGCCTCTCCTACTGGGAGGCAAATAGCGAACTTGGTTGTCCCGATGCCGAAAGCCTTCTTATGACTCCGAGCCTGTATTCCTACCCGCATCATCCCCGTTTGCGCTTGTGCCATGGCTGTCCTTTAGGTTAAAGAGCTCTTCTCCTTTGCAGATTTATTTTAGATTGCCCCTATTAACCTTCCTTCTGGCAGGCTAAGCAGACTGACCCCTTAGTCTCCTCTTCTGTGTTGACTTCTCTCTTCCCTTTATCATGCCTGGAGCCCTCTTCCTTGCCTCTTCCTGGCTGAATTGATCTTTCTTGAATGCAGGCAGCGGGAATTGTCCGTATCATTCCTAAAATGGGATCTACTCACCAGCTGAAGCTGCTGCACAAGGTCCCCAGGCAGAGGAGAGGCTGAAGCAGTAGGCTGCAGCCAGGATGTGTTGACATCTCTCAGGGTCCCACCATGGAGGCAAGCTCCCCAGTGCAGCCCAGTGCTCCAGCCAGCACAGCCCCTCCCTGTTGCATGGCTTGGCAGGTCCATGGAAGTCAAAACAGGAGCTCTCTGTTGCTTGGCAGATCGTACCGGCTACAGGCAAACCGCGGCTCGTGGGTCGATATTCAGTACACACAGCAAGGGCTTGGTTGTCAGGTCTGCTCTGGTGCGCTGGGAAGCCCTCTGTTCCCTGGCACCAGCGACGTCCTGACACTGCAAGTCCAGCGGTGCTTAAAGCTACAGCTCCCTTGACCAAAACAATATTAATATTTATGAAGCGATTAACGGATGCCTCCCTGCTTTAATAGCTCCTCATAAGGCATGCTATAAGCCACGCGCACTGCAAATTCCTCCCCCAGACATCACTGCTCTGTGCCGTTGCAGGGGCTGCTATCAAGCCTACAAAGCAATGCGGGGGCATGATGTATTGCTTCAAGGTGTTTAGAAAGCAACCCTTAAAGCATCGTAGCACTGCATCAATCCTTATAAACCCTATGTCTGTTATGATGATTAGTATCAATAATTATAAGTGCGGCTTCTAAGTTCTCCAGAAGATGAGATCAGGCTGTGCCACAGAGCTAATGAGATGGTGCAGGAAGGAGTTTCTTTCTGTGGGATGTTCCTAGTTCAGCAACCTCCCTTATTGTCTCCACCTGTATATCACTTAGTGGCAAATACTAAGTCTCCTGTGGCTGGAGTTCCCCCTCCATGAGACTACGTCCTTTGGGCATAGATAGATGTAGAGCTATTGACACTTACAGGGATGAAAACAACATGGGGAAATGCCAAGGGTGCTTTTCTTCCAGTCCACGCTCCCATTACCTCAGGTGGCCTTCCCCTGCCGGGAAATGGGGCCGCTGGGACATGCCAGGTGAAGCACGCGTGACACCACAGTGCTGCTGGGGGGATTTCAGGTCTGAGCTTGTGGAAGCCTGTTTCTGGGTTTTGTCTGGGTGTTCCCAATTCTGAGTGAAGAGAGGTTTGAGATTTCAGGTTGGGTGAGGATTGCAGAGGGGAATATCTGCAGCGGGAGGCAGGGTGGGTGCTGGGCTTACCCCAAATGCTTAACTCCGGTTGATTTGAGCTTTCTCATCCAGCATATCATTACACTGCAGAGCTTATTGCCACAGGATGCTGTAGATGCCAACGCTATGAATAAGTTCAAAAAACCACTAGAGGAAATCAGGGACAGTAGGTCCTTCAAGGGCTGTTAAACACAGTGCTGTGGATGCAACCTCTGGCTCAGCAAGCTGCTGGATCACGGGCTGCTGGAGGCTGGCAGAGAATCCTGAAGGCAATATAACTCCAGACTTGCCCTCTGAATGCTTTTTCTCCCAAGCATCTGCCACTGGCCACTGGCAAAATTCATCAGCGTTCATCTCCCAAAACCTGCAGTAAAAGGTGAGGGATTTATATAATCTGAAAAGAAATCAGGGTGCTGGATCAGGACACTGGGACTGGTTGATTGCTTGGTCTGACCCACTGTGGGTGTCCTGGTGTCCATATCTAGGGTCAGAATTGCTGTACATCCTTTTATTTTCAGTGTTTTCATCATGCCTATGATTACTTGCCAAGTGCCATGAACATACCTCTCAAATCCTACCCAGTTGCTCTGGGATAGCAGCAGAAGTCCAGGGAAAGATGTCTGTATCTGCAGGAAAGAAACACGAAGGAGGATTTGCTGTTAACTAGAGGAATCGCCTGCTGTCAGCTTGGAAATACAGAGCTTGTCAGGGAATTCATGGATTGAAAGACTTCAAATCAAACTTCTGACAACGGTTACCCTGGGTATGGTACAGTCGGTGTCCATCGCATCAGGTGGTGTGGGGATGTTGGACGCAATAGCCCATTTTAGCCCTTCATCAGATCTGAGTCTGACTATACCCGTGCAGCTCCACCAAAACCAGTCTAGTCATCAGCCGGTAGCACTGGTCTCCCTGGGGTCACCTTCCCAGCATATGCCAGCCGGGCTTTTTGCTAGGTGGTCTCAGGGAGCTCTCAGGATCATCCCTCTGGTTGAAGGGGCTGCCTGTGCAGGCAGAGCTCTCTCCTCTAACATCTAAGCCCTGTGCTAGTCTCCGTTCACAACGTGGCTTCCTGGGGCCACTGAAAAGCCCAAAGCTTGAAACTGCAGCGTAGATGTGCGTCTCCTTCCCTCCTTCAACCAGGAGGTGTGATTCCTCCTGGTGCACAAGGTGTTTTCACAACATTCAGCGCCTGCCATTAAAATGTGCTGCAAACCTGTGCTGAGTGCGTGTGGTGTGGCAAGTGGCATCTAATTGATGTGGTAATTAACTCTTGACATCTAGGCAAGCCTGGATTTTGATCTGCAGTTCAATAAGGTTTACAAGTGGACTGCTAGCAGCTTTGATGAGAAGAAAACCTTTATCAGATGCTTGTGGAAGCTGAACCACCGATTCCGTGCCAGCTCTATCCCATTTGTGAATGTCCCCTCCTATGCAGCGGAAGGCAATTAGTTTCCTTGTCACGCTCAGAGTGGTGTGGGTTTTTTGCATCATCACTATCATCGCTTTAGGAACAGAAGGTGAATAAATTTCAAACAGTGAATGTGGATGACAGGAGAGGCTGGGGTGGGTACCAGTGAGAGGGAAGCAGGAGGATCCATGTTTTGTGTATCTGGAGGCACAGCCACCTGATTTATCCACTGACTCTTGCAGTGCTAGGCTGGGAAGGAAAATAGATGGACAGTTTATCTTATCTCCAGAGATGCTACCTGCACTCTGGGTTGGGGAAGGCGAGCAGTAAAGTGTTGGAAATGTCAGGCCGGGGGGAAGACTGGCTGCCTGCCTGGTAACATTCCCCAGCAGTATATCAAGAAATACAGACATATATGAATATAAAAATATATTTTGCTCTACAACACATGACTATCAGTATATTTGATCAGAAGAAGACTGTTCATCTTTGAAATGAATGTCTCAGCTTTGTATAACAAATATCAACATGCCCCAACACACGATCCTAGAGAGGTGAGCAAGTAAAAACGCAACCAGAGCTCAAATTAAGTTTCGAATGTCCGTTTTGTCCCTCTTTCAAAGCTGACCCTTTATCCCATCCACATCTTTCTTTGCTCCATGCTGTGATCTTATTCTAACTGACCAAGAGACTGAGACCACTGGACTCATGTCACTCGGATTCGATGGGACCCCTGGCGCTAATATTAGCAGGGCTAATAAAATGACATAGCTAGAAAGCTTTGGCCATCTCCACGTCTCCTCCTGTCCATGCAGGGAGACAAAGGCCCCAAGAAGACAGGAAGGACACTGCAGAGACTGAGAGCCAGGAGGAGCTCAGCGCATACCAGGAGATGACACCGAAGGAAGCTGCTGATGTGTTGAAGCTGATGGAGGAGTACAAGCCCCTTGTGAACAACTCCGTGGCCTTTGCAGAGCAGCTAAGCAACAATCTCCATGTGCTGAATGAGGTAAGGGGGCCAAGGGCTGTGACTCAACTGAAAAGAAGGTGCCTGGCCTGCAGGGGCACTGGACTGAGTCTCTGGGTATCGGCAGCTCTTTCACTTGCTGTGAGCACTTGAGAGAAAGTCATCTCGGTGTTGTGCTACTTCAGCTCAAAAGGCATCTCACGTGCAAGTCAGGAGGACACTGCTGCTCCCCTCTCGAGGGTCAGTGTTTGTCCCACCATGCACTATCGTGGGGCTGCCTGCCCCTTGCAGGGGCTAAACAAATAGCTGCAGCCTGGCAGGCACAAATGTCTGCTTCTGATGAGCTTAACTGGCCTTAGACATTGGCTTGCGTGGTGTCTCTCCGATGAACGCGGTGACTGACCAACTCGGGGCAGATGAAGCCCACTGTCAGTTTTGCAAAGGAGTAAAACAAAATAGTGGCACAGACCCAGCTGCAGGGAAGGATACGGAGCCCAGCTGCACGCGGACGTGTAGCTGTGAGGGATTATAATTTCTGGGGGCAGCGCAAGGACGGGTAAGGGTCTAACTGCGGGGCAAAATGAAGTGGGGTGCTCTGGGGCTGGCTGAGGGAGGTGGATGAGACTGGGGAGCTCCAAGATCTCCTTCACATTGTGCAGAAGGTCTCTGTGTCCCAAGCAGTGTGAATTAGGACCATCGTTTCTGTAATAACCAGTGCAGAAGAAATTTGTCTTAGGGCATTGCCTCTGGCCCTTACTGCTGGGTCTACAAACTGTGCCTCCGGCCAGGTCAGTGGTCAGCAGCGATCTTGAGCAATCCCACAGCCTTAACCACATCTGGAAGTGATTTACAGGAACTTTCCCAAGGGGAAAACGTGGTGACGATGCCCATGCTGTGTGTCTTCCCCTCCCTGTCTGCACGGGGCCGGGTGTCCCACGGGGAGGGTTAGCCTGCCAGACACCTCGGGGCACTGAGAGCTCCCCAGGCTCCTGCCAAATCCACAGCCAGGTCTGCAGCTCATGGCGTGCCTGGTCCAGCGTGGCCATCCGCAAGCAGGACGTGCAGAAGCAGTGGGGACGGGTCCTGCCCCATTGCCATGAGGGCCATCACAGATACATCAAAAATTCCTGTTATTTCAGTTTGTTTGGGTTTTTTTTTTTTTAACTTGAGCACAGGCACATGAGTCACCTCAGGAAGGGGAGAACAGAGAAAAGCTGGGTAAGGAAGGATAAAGGCTGCTGAGTAGGGAGGGATGGGATGAATGTGCATGTAAAAAGTTGGGGGTGATGAAGAGCAGAAAGGGTGGTCTGACAGGCAGGGGTGCCTGGAAGAAAAGGAAAGGGCCAACAGTGATCCCTACAGAAGGAAAAGCAGCAGCTAGGGAGAAGCAAAAGAGGAGAAAATGAAACCGAGCTGGAAAGAGATAAAAAGTAAAAGATAAACTGTAGTAGAAAGGGCCAATGAAGAAGGCACACATTATTTTCAGACTAGTGAGCTTTATTTACTTTATTAGAGTTGCTGTATTTTATTGCATTCCTGCAGAGGGTAACTTGTTTCTTTGAGTGCTGGAGCAAAATAATGAGATAGCTGCTCTGAGCATTTATGTTATGCTAATATATCTGGTGCTAGGATTTTATGCGTAGGTAGCTGAAGAACAAAGGGGAAAAAAAAAAGCCAAAGGAAATATCCTAAAACATATGAGAAACCACAAACTCTAAATCCAACCTCCTTTAGCTCCAGTATTTGCTGTGTTCCCAGTTTGTATTTATATATGACTTATTACACTTGGAAACTTAGTAGTTAATCTGGAAGACCAAACTCCCGAGGTCTGCTCCTGCTTGCTCTTAGCAAGTCGTACAGGCACTTTGCGACTGTTTCCCAGCTGTAAAATATCCTATGAGAGTAACTAATAAATCTCTATTAAGTTCTTTGAGATGAAAGGTGCTGTTGAATACATTATTTTAATGCCCTCTAATGAATAAATGTCACTTATTGCTAATACTATTAATTAATGAGATGTTTCTATTTCTAAGGTTTAATCTATGATATTAATTATTAATACCAGCAAGTTAGACTAGCACATGCATATATTTAAATGTTTTTCCCCACATCCCAGTGGTAACACCTTGTCCTCCTCTTACAATACTAATCACCCTCTGCTAACCCATCTCTTCTGGGGGTCGCGAAACACTGCACCAACAGCAAGAAAGCACTTATCTGCTTCGGAGGGAAGGAAAGCACAGCCAGGGCACCTGGGAGGCCGTGAGCTCTGATTTTTACATTGGTATTCCTACGTACTTGCAGGATCCCAGCACCCGCTGAAACGCAGGCAGCTCCTGGCGGCTTCGTGCCGCCTCCAGCGGGAGAGTTATTACCCTTACCCGAGCGGCGGTTCTCCGGAGAGCCCTTTCTGCCAGCAGTTGCCCTGCCAATGTCACCGGTGATGCTTTGCTCTAAGCAAACCCCCGTGGGTCTGTTAAGCCCTAACAAGACAATCAGAAGGCGCGGCGGTGACAGGCTTGTGGGAGGTTTATGGCTGTAATTTAGGAACATTTAATAAAATGTGAAGCTCCGGGCAGAGCCTGTGGCCGCGGGCCAGGGTCCCTGGCGTGCGGCTGGAAAGCAGCAGTCCGGGAGCGGGGCTGTTTGCTCCCTCGCAGGTCCCTCGCGCCAGCCTGCATAGGCTGGTTGGGCTCCGGGCAAAAGGAGCATTCGCTTAGCATCCTTGGTGCTTTTGGAGATGAGTATCTGCGTGCATTAGCATGCCCTGCTTCAAATCTGACTGCTGAGCCTGCTGGCAAATGAAACCTCTGCCTTCCCTGCCGTCACTGGGCTCCCTGTGGGAAAGCTGCATCACTTTGCAGCGTGGTAGTTGCATCTGTTCCCTTTGATAGAGATGCTTTGCTGTGTTTGCTATGATATCAGACTTTTCTTTTCTACAGAATTCCTCTGACCTTTCCAGATCCTTTGTGAATCTGCCTACATCCGAAGTCATTCCCCACAGTCCTTTCTCCCCCACTTTCCCAAAATGGCACTACCTTTGTCACAGGAGAGTGTAATCCATGCTTCGCCAGCGAGACCGAAGCCGCCCAGCCACATTGAAGAGTGGCTCTCACACATTTCAGGAGCACCTCCGTGCTGCTCCAGCATCTTGTCCTGCATGTACCACCTCTAGAGCTGGAGCGGCCGGCTCATTTTTATCCCGATAGCAATGCAGGTGGAGCTTGAAGAAGAGAAAGTCCTTAACACAGGGACTGTAGATGCCCAGCATCTACCGTGCTTTCAGACACATTCCTAATTCGGAGCACAGGGTAGGTCCAAGCCACAGTAACCTGACTTGGGTTGACAAGACTGTGCTTCTCTTCCTCCTGTCATTTCCCACCGGCGAGCCAAGCGCAGGGCATAATGGAGGGTGCAGATACTTCTGCTGTTGTTCTTCATTTAATGAAAAAGACATCAGATAATTGAAATATCAGAAAAGACAAACTTCTTTAAAAGCTTTATTAATGGAGAGAAAAATAGCAGTCTGGAAGCCTCATGCCTCCCAGGCCCGTGTCTATTGATTGTTTTCTTTGATATCTCGCATGGTACATAGGCCCTGAAAACGATACAATTAACATTTGGAAGCAGTTAATCTCTAGCAGAGCTTGTCAGCAGCAATTAACACGCCGTTATATCTCTACCACCCGTCAAAACAAATGCCTGAGACCTCCCTAGGCAAATTGTGCCTTCAGTTTCTATATTAGACACATATATATGTGCATGTCTCATGCATGATTTAACTGTTTATTAATTCCACTGCCAGAGCAGCTCAGCTGGGTAACACCCTGGCAGCAGTGGCAATGCCCGGAGCTGTGCTAAATGTGCTGTGACAGGCACTTGGCATGGCCATGGTCTGCATAAATGCGTTAGAGCTAGACAGAAATGGCCAGTGCCTCAAAGCTGGCATGTTTCCTTACAAATATTGTGGGATGGACACCGAGATCCTCAGGGGACTTCACCAGTTGTGGAGATGGAGGGTTGGAGACTCCATGTAGTGTCCACTTGGGACTTCCCTAGTGCACAGAGGGAAAAGCGGGGTGCAGAAGCCAGCAGGGCTTGGTACCCTCTCCAAACCTACAAAGACTGTGTTCTGCTTATGGTTGGATTTGCCCGGCGACTCCGCAGTAACCTCTTTGCTGTGGCAGACGAAAGTCCTCTGAGCGTACACCTTGCTCAGGGAAGGGTTTTGTTCTACCCCGGCACTTGGGACTTGCAGATGGTTACTGATACACAGAGTTTAGCCAAGTGCAAAGATAAGACATTGACCTTGTGCAGGTAGTGATGCAGGACAGCTGCAATTATAACAGCACCTTGCACGTTATAATGACAGGGTCTCTGCTTTGACTTGGGAGAGCGAAGGTCAGGATATTTGGCTCTGAGATGGTGGTGATCAGTCCCTGCTACAGTGCTGAAGCCCTCTGTTTCTCCATTTCACAGGCCAACCTTAGAGCTATTATCTCTTCTGAGAAGCGGGTGACACAGCTGATGAGCTCCATTGACGAGGCCCTGGCAGAGGTGGCCAGAGTGGAGGAGACCTTGCAGATCTACGATGAGTTACTGGGAAGCGTGAAGCAGCAGATGGACCACATCCACAGGGAAAACTCCTTGCTGCATCGCATCGTTTCCAACAAGACAAGGCTGATGGATGAGATCCTCTTCCTTACGGTACATGGATTTGCAAAGACATAAATCTTCAGCCTGTTGCATCTATTAGAAAAAAATTTCAGTGAGCCTCAAACTCTCTGAAAACTATTGTCTGTCTGCAAAGGCTACAGAGCTTCTCTGGCCCAGAAATGAGGGACTTTGTTGTCTTAATAATATAAGGACAGCCACACAGCTGGGATGGAGTACAGGTAGACCAGCAGCAGACATGATGTGCAGTACCCTCACTGTGGTCCAGGGCTGTAAGAGGGGTCCTTGAAAGTCCTTTCCATGGGCAAGATGAGCCTCAAATCACGTAATGCCAAGGACCTTCCAAACGCAGCTCTGCAGCCTTTCACTTGGGATGCTGTGGTCTGCCTTTCACTATCAGCTTTGGGACCTTCTTACATGCTGCCCAGAGGCTGCTGGGGCAGTGCTTTTACCCTTGCACCCAAAGAACTGAGACCCTCTCAGCCTGGTGCCTTCAAATTCCAGGCGTACTTATGTCTGGTTTGTGGGGTTACTTGTGGGAAGCACTTGTCACTGAGGGCAGTTGCTTTCTTCCTCCCTTCACTTGGCAGCTTTCAGTCTATATTTTTGTACTAGGGAAAAACCGCTCTCGTTAGTAAATAAGAGTCATTTCAATAACCAATAATCATTACCCAGGAATATGCAAGCACAGTACTTAATGAGCAATTAGAGCCAGTGCATGCAACACCCGCCCCGGGTCAAAGCATGCTCCCATCAGCACTGATAACCTCACATGCAGAGAAACCACTGGGGACTTTGGGAGGGTCCTGAGGCAAACTATACATCTACCATGGGAAAAGCATTCTGGGGACTCCCTGTTGCCCTGGAGAGGAGCCCTGGAGAGACTATTTGCCCAGGGACCCTGTTGCTTCTCTTCCCACTTCCCACTGATAGGAGCTTCCCCATTCCTTTTCTCTCCTTTGCTTTCTTTTTTTCTTTTTTTCTTTTTTTTTCCACCCTTGAAGGTAACTTAACTGTTAAGTCGATGTCTGCCATCAGCGGTGGACTTTGTGCACATCAGCCTGTCTCAGCATCCACTGCGGAGTAAGGAGCTTTTCTCTGCAGTACCTCATAGCCACAGAGACACTGGTGCAGGGGACAGCACAGCCAGTGGAAAGACTTTTGATGAGCTCTGGGAATATGGGAAAGCAAATTGTTTACAAACATACCATAAATGCAAGAACTGTGCAGTAATAGCACAGCTAATCCTCACTTCCACTGCTTACGGTGACCTCTATGCCATTGACCTCTGTGCCAACGAGGCTGGTGAGGGGTCTGGAGAACAAGTCTGATGAGGAGCGGCTGAGGGAACTGGGGTTGTTTAGCCTGGAGAAAAGGAGGCTGAGGGGAGACCTCATCGCTCTCTACAACTCCCTGAAAGGAGGTTGTAGCGAGGTGGGGGTCGGTCTCTTCTCCTTCCCTAGTGATAGGACTTTTTTTAAGAGTGGTTAAACATTGGACCAGGCTGCCCAGGGAAGTGGTGGAGTCACCATCCCTGGAAGTATTTAAAAGACGTGTAGATGAGGCGCTGAGGGACATGGTTTAGTGGGCATGGTGGTGTTGGGTCGATGATTAGACTCGATGATCTTAGAGGTCTTTTCCAACCTTAATGATTCTATGATTCTATGATTCCATGACCTTTTCATTTCTGAGTAACTCAAGCTGCGGCTTCCTTAGCTTTTTCTTTCTCCTCCCCACCACTTGGCTGCCAGTAGTGATCCCAGAGGAGCCAGCCCTTTGGAAACTCATGCTGAGGTTTGCCAGGGCTTCCTTGGCGACTGCTGCAGTTGTTACTGTGCAGACCTTTGTTTTTGGTGGGGATAGAGCAGCATGGTCTTCTTGACGGACACATGCAGCCTGGCAGCTGAAAGTAGCACTTGGCTATTTCAAGCCAGCAGCCTTTTGGGTGGAATAAGAAGGGATGAGAAGCTGGCTGTGCTTGTACCTGTTCTCTTCTGGCTTTGTTTTTAGACCCACCTCAACCTCAGCAGGGAACACTGCGATGCCCTAAGCCGGGCAGATCTTTCCAGCCCCAGCAGAGTGAAAGCCTGCATTGCTGCAGCAGAGGCTTTATCTGGCTGCATGAACATCCAGATACAGCCCGGTGAGTAGAGCGCAGAGATTTATGTCTGCAAATGGCAGAGCCACCAGCCCATCCACAACCTGTGCTGCACACCCAGCACCATCCTGTGCTGCCCAGCCTCTGCAGGTGCCCCTGGACCGCTGAAGCCGGAGGGGGTGTTCCCAGGAATTAGCTCACACACTTGCTGGCCAGCCCTGCAGGCTGCCTGGAGCAAAGCAGAAAAGAAATAGAAGGCAGGCATGTATTTGGGAAGCTAAGCAGCAGCACTGTCCTGGGGGTACGGGGGGGTGTACGGTGCAGAGCACCCTGCAGCACACCTGGAGCTGCAAGCTGGGGAAACAGGCTTGCAGGGTTGGCTTTCTTCTGAAGATATTGCTGAAGCTTTCAAAGTCTTCAGCAGCTTCACCTAAAAGCACAGTCAAGCAGGGCTGGGAAAGCCAATGTAACATTACTTCTGAACATCCATGGAGAAAAGTAGCTGGGGCAGGATTGGCTCCATCCCTAGAGAAATCCAATTCATGCTGCAAACAGCCAAGCCAGGGCATCCACTCACCACAGGCAGGTCTGCAGGCACCTCCCTCTGGACTCAGGCACCGGCTGGTCCAGTTTACATTAAAGTTGAGGCAAACTTATGGCAAGCATCTATACAATTCCTCTAAATACCTGGATGTAAGGCATCGTTGTCTGCCATCTGTGTACAACACCTCTTATAGTTCAGAAAGGAACTGGTGGAAAGACATGTTTAGAAATTGTGGTCTCTTGAGGCAACCCTGTTGTCTGTACTTGAGCATGGAAAAATGATAATTCGTTGCAGCAGTATCCACTGTGGGTGTTGTTGGAGACCTGCCGGTGTACAGGGACCTGATCTTGGCATGAAATCCCATGCTTTCCTTGTGAAGAGGCTGGGTGTTTGTCCTTGACCATGGTCGGACTGATGGATGCTTTGCAATTATTTTTTTTTTTAAATTTAAACTCCCTCCCTCTCTGTATTTGCTTGGTACCACAGCAAATCTTTTTCCCTTTGTTGGCTTTTGGGTGGTAGCATTTATCCCAGAACTTACTCCTTGAAGACCTGTTTTATTTGCCAGTGTGCTGAGTGACGTTGGTCTTCAGCCACGACAGCTCATGCCCCTCCAGACCACGACACCCTCTCTTTTTTCCCTCAAGGTTACCGGAAACTGCAGTCTGTGGCTGAGCAGCTGATCATGTTTGAAACTCTCAAGCAGAACTTTGAAAACTCTTTCATCAATCACATTACGAGCATCTTCAAGCTGCAGGTGGGCTTCGCTCTTCACGTGGCAGCTCAAAATCCTGGGAGATTTGAATATTCTGGTAAAATAGTACCAGCGGTATAGGGGAGGCCACCGTAAGAGGATTCTCCAAAAGTCTTTCCACATGCCTTCACCCTGCTGTTGCCCCCTAGCCCTCTGGTTAGTTTTGCAGGCATGCAGAAGAAATCCAGCGCAATTCTGCGTCTATCAGGCTATCAGGTTCCCTCCCATGACAGTCATTAATCCTCTGGTCGTGTTAAAAAGTGCTTAGGCCTAAAGATTTTTGCTTTAGATTTTCTTGTTTTACTTCAGGAGTGGTGGTGGTTGTTCGTCTGTTTGTAACATAAAATCCCAGGATAAAAGCCGATCTCTTGATCCTTTGATTAACGTTTTCAAGTGCTCGTCTTGCAATTTAAAAGATATGGTGGAATTGTCTCTGTGGGAAGAAAGCTGAAAGGAAAATGTTACTCTTCCAGATTTCATTTCATGAAAAGAAAAGGAGCTACTCCCAAATCCTTAGCATTATATCCTTAAATCTTTAGCATTTACTTTCAAGCATTGACTCTGGGAAGGGATGTGACTGGCAGGGAACTGTGAGGGAACTGTGGGATCTCCATCCTTGGAGATTTTCAGACCCTGACTGGACACGTCCCTGAGCAAGCGGCTCTGCCTGGACCTGCTCTGAACCTGCTGAGCTCCCATCCCACCTACATGACTCCGAGTCTGTAGGTGTGATGTCCCAGCACTGCCGGGCCCTGGCAGATGGGCTGCGTCAACTGTGCAGCATCCTTCCTCTCCATTGCATCCCACCGCAGCGGCATACCCACTGCCCAGTGCTTGGAGGGACAGTTTCCAGCATGCTTCTGAACAATGAGCTTTTCTCCTGTGTCTTCTCCTGACCAGTGTGCTTAGCTGGAGTATCCCACATGTTACTGATGGGCCAGCTCATTCCTCTGGGCTCAGAATTTTTCCCACAACATGGGATTAAAACTAGAGTTCAAAGTGATCATGCGTGCTCTGCTTCACCCTTTAACTTTGCTTCTCCAACATATTCAGAACTGGAAATTCAAGGGCAATTATGAAAAAACTGTTTTCCAGAGCTTTTCAAGGCTATGTTTTATTTGACTCTTTCTGCCGTTTCTGTTGCTTTAGGGTAATGCTCAGGTCCCTGCTCTCGGTCAGCCCGTTAACAAGCTATCTGCTCCAAGCCATGGACTCCACCATGAGGAACTGGTGCCCTACGCCCGGCTCATGGCCTGGCTGAGGAACGCCAACCCCGTTCTGTTCTATAATCTCCCCAAGGTATGGCTGAAATCCTGAACAAATATTGCAAACCATCCACCAGGAACAGATTAGTCAAACTGGTTAATTCGTGACGAGAGCTTGGTTTCACCAAATCCATACCACCAACGAGCTTCCAGCATTTGGCCCTTCTAGGAGAGTGTCTGGCCAACTTGGCCACATGATGTTGGACCTCTGTGCTTGACAGAAAGCAGTCTGGGACTCGGTGGCAGACATTGTGTTGAAGGAAAAGGTCTGAAATGCTAAAATTTGGTCTTTTTGCTTTCATCTGGCCATTTCTCTACTGAATGAGAGCGATAAGCATTAAATGAATGTGGTTAATCTTGTATTTTATTCCATACTGCTTTATTTAAAGGGTTCTAGGGAAGGGGCATCTTGAAGTCCTTGGCCTCTTCTGTTAATAGGGACTTTGTTCAGTAACTGAGATGGTTCTTTTTGTATCACTGAGGCTTGGTTTCTATTTTTCATGCTGGTTTTTGCCTTTCTGAAGGTCTTACACACCAAAACCAATAGGTCTGTTTCAGTTGCCATCTACTGACTTTTGTTTTAAGCGGGCAGCTGAAGAAAAAGCTATGAAATGGGCACTGTTCGTAGAGAGATGAGATACACCAGGAATTTCTGTGTCTGTCTGGTCTTTCCAGGTCTATGCCCAGAACCTCAGAAGACTCTATGACCGGGAAGTCGAAGCCTTTTTTGAGCAAGCCAAAACCTTCTTGTTAGGAAGAAGAAAAGGAGGTGAGTGATTCGCAAATATGACTTTTGTGCCGCTGAGCAGTGATTTATTTGCAAGTAGGGAACACGGCAATCGTCCTCTATCACAGGTGTCTTCCCCAGATTTTGTGCCTTGAATTTACTTTCTCCTCCATGGACTGGGTCTGCAGCTGGCAGCACATGACAAAGCTGACTCTGCTTTACACCAGCCAGTCTTCGTGTGAGCTTTGGCTCTGTGGATTGTCCAGTTTTGTTTAGCTGCTTCTCAGAGCTGTAGATTTTGTGCACCTTCCCTTCGCAGGACTCACAAATGATGCATGGGTGGCTGAGATCGTGTCCTGAGGAGCCGTAAGAGAGGGGGACGTGGGACTGCCTGGCTAATGCCTGGTCCACATTTCGTGCCAGCAGAGCTGGTCACGGACCCCTCAGACACTCTTTTCCTTGTAAAGAGGTGTCACCAAGCCTGTCCCTGAAGACACGAGTGTATTCATAGCAATATTTGTGAGAACAGAATGATTTCATAGAGAGCTGACTGTGGGGCTGTGTTGTCCCAAGGTGATCATTTCAACAGAAATCGCTGCATCTGACTCAAAATATTCCAGTCAGGTGTTTCTGAAGATAAAAAGAGAAACTGATCTGTCTCCTCTGGAAGTTTTTGATTGCGCAGAAGTCACATTTTCCTTCAGCAAAACAAAGCACTGTGATGGAAAGTTCCATGCCAGCTTGGCCCCGCTTGAATGTCAAAACCCACTTTGCATGGTGTGTTTAGTCTATCAGAATGCTAGCTCGGCCTCTTCCAGCTCTGCACCTACTTCATCACTTGTGTCCAGATCCCGGAGCCAGAGGACGAAGGCTAGGGAAGGAAACGGGGCTGGTGGCTGAAGGATCCTGGCGAAGGGCTCTGCCTCCCTGCGGTTGCTGTGCTGGCCCCACAGCAGCGATCATACCAATAGCCCCTGTCCAGCTGACACAACTGCCCTGATATTTGCCCATCCTTTGTCTTCTGGGGTGAAGTCCATGCCACTCTTGTGGGGTACAAGAGAGAGTTAGGGAGCCTGGGCCATGGGCAGCTGGAGGGAGTTACCCTGAAGCTCACCAGGCTGCAGGATCAGAACACTGCACATGATTTCCACTTCTGTAGCCCTCCAGGGCTCTTCCCCTCAGTTTCAGAATTGGCCATGAAGGGAAGAGCTAATATCTGGGTGTTTTGCTGTAATCTCCTCCCTGCTCTGGGGATCTATGAAGAACCTGGTGAGTCTCAAGCAGGGACGGAGAGAGCCTGTGCTAGCAGCAACTTGCACAAGAGTGGGAATAGGACAGTGCTTCTGCTGGCAGCTTTTCCCATGCTGGGGTAACAGAAGCTTCCTCTGCATCCCAAATTTTGTGGCTGTCGACTGGCCCTGCATCCCTCCGGGTGGGAGCACTCGGCATCGCTTTGTTCTGCATCATGGCAGCTGCAGCAGCTCCCTCCTCGCAGAGGTGAAGGGGCACAGCACCCAGAAGCACGAGTGGACCTGAGCGCTGGGTCTGCTCACCCCCTTGCTGCGCTCCCAGTACTGCCCCAGTCAGTCCCAGTGCAGGGTGGGCCAACAGCAGCAGACTGCAGTGCCCAGATGCTGGTGGCTGTGTCTGAAGAGGGACACGGGAGCGCTTCTCCGCTCCCGTTTTTGGGTGCGCATCACAACCGTATCTCAACACACCCACCACCCCTTCCAGCTCCTCCCTCCCCAGTGCCAGTTCCCCTGGGAAAGACGCTCCGCCACACATACCAGGAAAACAGGGGACCTCGGGACCATGGGACCAAACCGGGATGGGCAGTGCTGGCAGTGTACACGTACCTGCAACGGAGCACACAAGTCCTGAAAAGAAAGAAGGAAAATTTCACCTAAATAGTCTTTTGCCACTGGCAAGAAGAGGAGGGGAAAAGAAAAAATGCTTTCTCCCCACTAGTCATTTTCAAAAATTTATCCCCTTTGAAGGAAGAAAGAGACAGTAGAAGCTCAGATACTAATCCTTAATTAAAATGCTCCTTTTTGAAATTTTGCTAGAAATGGAGAGAGCGAACACCTCCAGGAAATGTTTTTATAGTCACCAGAAATCTATTTTTCCATGCCAAAATGATTTGCCAAACTATGGAGCCAAGAGAGGGAAAAACGGGGATCAAAATCTCTCTGCTAGTTCCAGCAGAAAAGTAGTGACATGATAAAAAGCATCAAAAAAAAATAGTAACATGATAAAAAGGGTCAAAAAATAAGTTGTGTAGGGAAAGTCAACAGGACATTTTTACTCTCCTTGTAATTTAAAAACAAGGTAACAGGCAATTAAATCAAAGGGACACGCTGAAAAGTGGTGATAGGAAATTATTTGTGCATAATGCCGTTAACCTGCCGTACTTGTTGCTACAAGCTGTCTCTGATGCTGGAGGACTCAGGAAAGCCTATAGCAAGCAGATGACAGGAAAATAAAATGAGACGGTAATAATAATCCCAGGATAAGACTGAGATACGGACTTTCTGAAAAAGGATAGCATTTCATAAGAACTGTAAAGGAAGACGCTTCTCCCATGGGGCTGTTACAACACACGTTGTCACCCTGAATGTCCTCCTCCCTCCTCGGAGGTGCCAGGGACCCAGCAGTGCTGGAGCACTCGATGCATCACTTGTTGGATCTGGGATACCCACCCTTCGAACACTTTGGCAGTCCCTGCTGCTGCGATCTGGACGCCAGGGAGGATACCTACGTTCAAGCAGACAGTGATGGGTTGGTGATGACACCTCGTGAGGATGTATTGGCCCAGGTGGAGGGCCCCGAGCAGAACAGAGCACTGTTCCTGTGCTTCCTTTCCAGCTCATGGCAGATGCAGTGCCTGGGGAAAGCTCTCCCCGGGGCGGCTGTCAGAGCTGGCAATAACGTATTGGGACAGGACACGGCCATTTCGTGTGGCTCCCCAGGGCTCGCTTGCTTTTGCCGTCCCCGCGCTGCCACACAGCCGGCGCTGGGTCTTGTCCTTATGGATGTCCCGCACTGCCCACCCTACTTGGAAGAAGGGGCGTGCGCATCAATAAAGCAGTCATTGTAATGAGATATTCTAGTCAGGATCAATTTGCTTCCAGCTTCCAGCTGTTTTATGCCTCACTCATACAGGGACCAGCTCACCACGTGGCTCCTGCACTCAGCCCGGCAGAGAGGGGCGTATGGTTTGCCTCACCTGCCACGTAGGGTAAAACAAACAGTTAAAAAAGATAATGTTCCTCTCACCCCACCCCCCACCCCCTCCTCCAGCTTTTCCTGGGGAAACATGCTCTTTCTCGCTTAAAAATAGGAATTCCTGATAAGAAGTAATGAACGTACTGGCAGCAAGCAAGCCTGGGGAATTAGCAGTGGGGAAGCAAACTCCGACCTGTGGTTTATAAGATAATGTGATCAAGTGCCATTTCCTGAAGAAGGGTGATTGCTTTTATTTAAACAGAAGGAAATAATGAAGATTGTGTATAGGATAAAGAGGCCCTGGTTCCTATTTGCAAAGTGATTGATGAGCTCTGAGCAAGGGACTTTAATTCTGCTGGGTGATAGAAAATAAAAACACCCAGGTTTGTCTCCTCCCAGAGCACAGCTGGGTCTGCTCAGAAAGCCATTAAAATGGGGGACATTGCAGGGGCAGAGATGGCTATTAAAGGTGCCCTTTATGAAAACAGATCTGTTAAATTAAAAAAAAGATAGCGTAGGGCTTGTGTTGCAGCCAGTCTGCCTGATCCCCTTTCGGTAAATGTTAAACCAGTGATTTCTCTTCAGTACTTTGTCTACCTTTAATGCCTATGCGAGTCCCATAAAATGGGAGTAATTAAAATCCCAGGAGAAAATCCAGTGTCTGTGAAACCCATTGCAGCAATAGCAGGACACCTTGATGGTTACAAGCCTGTTACTGCACTGTTATAAATTACCCAAAGGCATCTGCCTGTTGCTGGTGTTGCTCCCGGGGCCAGGACGAGATGGGATGAGCTTTGCCCGTGCTGGGGTGTGCTGGCACCGTGCTTTGCTGGGGTGAGAAGAGGTCTGGGGCAGGTAGGAAGCCCCAGGCTTGGTTGGGGATGCTCAGCCCACCGTTAATGTGAGCAGCACATTGAAACGACAGCCATGACATCATTGTAGAGTGCAATTAGTAATAGTGGGAATTTTTAGAAAATTGTATCCATGGAGCTTCTGCCAGCTGCAGAAAGGCACCTTCCCTGGGGCTTGCACTGCTACCAACTGAGATTCACCCGCCTGTCCCTGGAGACCCTGGGGACAAAGCAGGAGGGAGAGCATCACCTCCCTCCGGAGGTGAAGCTGACCTCGTCTTGACTCAGCAGGGTCAGCAGCACCCTGGAAATGCATGCACATGTCCTTCTGCTGAAGGAGCTTGGCAGCAATGGACACTGAAAGCGAGCACGGCCTCTCCCAGCTCCCGGGGACTTTTGGAGACCCCTGCTGAAATATTTTCTGCAAAATCGGTTGGTCTCAGGCTGTTTTGCAGGGAAGGTTTGGCTCTGGTGAAGTTCTGTGGGAACCTCATCCAAGGTCTTTCCTGACGTTTCACCTGCTCAGCTGCTCCTAGGGGTGAGCAGCTGCATGGATAAAAGCCCAGGCTGCAAGGACACTTGCCTAATAACATCCCTGAGCCCTGCTTTAAAATATCCCAGGCTTGCTCTAGCTCTCCGTGCCTCTTTCTTTCTACTGATTACTGTGGCCGTGTATTTTTAGGGTTGATTCCCTGCCCTCATAAAGGATTATTTATGCCAATCGCTTCTAAATATACCACCTGATGATTTATTGCTTTGTTTCAGTATTATGGGAGAATTTAGAAGGCAAACCCCAAGCTGTTTATAATTAATTGTGAGCCGATAATTAAATCTTTTCTCCTCATTTTCCCATTCCCTTTTCCACACTGAAATTTACAGGTGCGTAAAATTCTTTCCTGTTTGCCGTGGGGAGATATTTTTTCCCTGGTTTTGCCACTTCCCAGCAAGTGAAATTATCATCACCCATTGCATAAGGGTGGAAAAAAGATTATGAAGCAGCTTATTAACAGACAGCAGGGCTGTCTGTCATCTCTCATCCCTGCTCAGCATGTAGGGCATCTGACAAATCCTTTCCAAAGGTAAAAGCCCTGCAGGTAGTAGCTTGAATAAGGATATTTCGGATGTTATGAGAAACGGAGAGCTGGCCTGACTCACCCAGGACCTCTGGGGTTAGTGGAATGATACCAATTGTTAGAATTAATTAGAAAATAATAGGGATGTTTCCCCACTGATTTCTTTCAGTGAGCATAATAGTATTTTTTTAATGCACATTTCAAAGAAATTTTTCAACTTTTCCACTTAAGCCAGGGACCCAGTGAAAACCGTGTGGTTAAAAACTGGTAATATTCGAAAAGTGTATTAATTTCCAGGTGAATGTTTATAATTTTTAAAGGCTAGTTTTTGGAAAAAAGCCAACCTCCCCCCACCTGGATACTGTTTTATGGCGATTTACCATCAAAACTAAGCAACAAACATTTTCCCTGAAACTCTTGCAGGCATTTCTGCCAATTTATGCTCTTATCACCTAGGATTTTTCACTCCCCAGTCCTCAAGGGTTAGTATTAAGCACTAAATAGCAAAGGGGAAAGCATCACAGACAGTGAAATAAAAAAAGAGTAATGAAAAAGAGAGAGAAACAGATGAGAAGGCAGATAAACGAGAGCAAAACCTGCATCCCCCGTACATCTGAATCCAACCGGAAAAGGCCAATTCACACGTAAGATCAGACATAAAAAGAGACATTTAAATCTGTTAAAATGATCAAAGGAGCTGGAGAGGCCAAGAGGGATGGAGATGTCTAACCACTTACTGACATACTGTGCAGGTCTTCAGGAATGCCTAGAGAAGCTGATGGCGATGGGGAGCCAGCAGCTGTCTCTATGGAGTCTCCCTGGGAGCAGAGAAGGCCAGGAGAACACACCGGGCAAAGGCAATGTCATCGAGGTAAGGAGCTGAGGTTTTCTAAAGGGTTCATGTGTCCCGTAGGAGCTGTGCCAGCGCTGCAACCCATCCCATGGTCCTTTCTCTAGTGCCGTGTACTTGGAGCAGAAGCAGAGATGTTTTGTACTGCTGACCAGGTTTAGATGTCACTTCAGGTGGACATGGACATCTACTCCGGTGTCCTCACTGTGTGCTAGAAGGTTTTCTAACGTGTCTGATGGTTTCTAAGCAGGTGTTGGAGCAGGTGCTGAGAGAGCTGCAACCCCTTTGCACCGCAGAGCAGCAGTTCATTGAGAAATTCTTCCAGCTAAGCCAGGACGCTACAGAACTGCAGGTGCTGGAGGTACGTGTGAGGACTATGTCCTCTCCAGTCCCTATAGTCAGTCCTCCCTCCAGCTTGATACAAGCCTCAGCAGGCACAGTGGGGTGGCTGCTTACCTCTATCAGATACCTGAGCTCTCCTGGGCTCTTGTCCTCTGGCAATTGTCAGTGGTATCAGTAGTGGGGAAGCTTAAGACCTCCTGATGACAGAGGAGAATTGCATTGAACTTAACTGACAGCTCCAGCAAAATCACAGGATCTCTAAGCATTAAACACAGGACTCCAATATGAGGCAGCAGAAATGAAGCCCAGATCTCAAGTTTTCCTCTCTGAGGGAGGGCAGACAAATCATATTTTCCATCCCATTCTTTCTTTCAGGCATCTGCCACTGAGGGAGGAGCGGGCATGGCGTCTCCAGAGGACCCTCCTTGCACCAAGCCTCAGAGCCAGTACGTGGGTGATGAGATACAGCTGGCTGCTCTGACAAGGGCATGGTCTGGAGTGTCCTACAGGAACGGCCTGACATACTGATGGAGGGATTTTTTTTTTTTTCACTCTTGACCATCCTGATGTCAACTAAGTGGTCTCAGGTTTGCGCCCTGTATAGCAAAAAAACCAGGAGGCATCATAGCTGGGCATGCAGAGGGGCTGAGCAGAGCCTACTGGTTCTGCCTTTCCCCAGCACAGTCGTTCTGCTTCAGGGTGGATCAGAAAGCGAGGTTTATGTTTCATGGAAAACCCTATGTTTCAATCGGTTTTATTTCCTTATTAGCAATGTCATGAAGTGAAAATATACTGCGGAACAGAAATCTTATTAAAAATGTCAGCATAAAAACACTGGAAGCTTTCATTTGGCTGGCAAAACAGGACATTTCAGCGTCTTCCCACAAGCAGAGATGGTGAAAGAGTTGAAGGATGACCCAAGCCTAAACAGGCTCCACTGTGATACAGAAAGCTTTGATTCTTTCTTTAGCTTTGCCCTGGCCTCTGCAGCTGGCCACAGGGCCAGTGCCCCTCCCCATTTCATTGGTTACCTTTTTTTTTTTTTTTTTTGTTAAAGACTAGAAGAACCTACAACCCAGCTGCTGAGTGAGATCTTCAGTTGCCTGGAACCGGAGCTGAGAGGATTTCTAGAGGTCTGCAGTAAGGTCCACCCATTCAGCTGCTTGCAGGTCCTGGTTACCTTGAATGACTTCATCTTTGAGATGTTGGGCTCTTCCTCAACTCTCCACTCATCCTTCCTTAACACTGTCCTGGGCAACATGCTGTTCCTGGCCAAGAGCCGCTTCAACAAATGCATTGTGAGTATCAGTAGGAGTAAGCCCAAGTAGACCTGAGTGATGTTTGACCCCCTCCAGAATCTTCTAAACTTCTAACATGCTCTTCATCGAAGGCAGCACTGGTTTATATCAGGCAGGGATCTGGCTTTTTGCTTTTGGGAGGACTAGACCCTCATTGCACCAATGATTGTGTCTGTGTGAGGGAGGTGGGACACAATAAACCTAAGTGCCATCTGTGCCTCCTTTTACCAGGATAGTCAAACCAAAGGGGTTTCCCCCATATAGAGTACTGGGAGGCTGTGAGGGTGACAGCAGCATGTCAGATGGCTGGAGCCAAGCTCTCCTGTTCTCCTGCTGGTACAGCAGGTCATGCTCCAGGACCAAGCAGCAGGGAGGGGAGTGGGGGGCGGGTCAAGAGCCCATCAGAATTGGCCAAGGAACCACTGAGTCCACTGAGGTCAAAGGAAGCCACATGTTGACATCAACTGTGTTTGTGCCAAGACCTGGAGCAGCAAGTCTGCTCATAAACCAGCCTGAGAAGTGCAAGAAATGGCAGTGGTGAACAGGTCTGCCCTAGGAGCTGCGGGTGTCTGCATGGGGAGATTGCAGCAAAGAACCGCATAGCCTGGGAGGCCAGGTACGCCAACTCCAGGAGAGCAGCTAGCGCGGCTTCACGTCCAGCCTCAAACAAGGAAGCTCACATATCTTCCCACGGAAGATATTGTAAATGGAGAAAGTGGTATACACGACTGATTTCTTTGCTTGTTTTCTGGCCTATGCCTTCTTGTGCCATAAAATGAGGCTGGGGCCACATCAGATCTGAGAGTGCCGTGTCTTGTGTGTTGTTGCCAGGAGACCTTGTGCAAAGAGATTGAGGAGGCAAAGATGCCCAGCAAGTTGAAAGACAGGATCCTGCCCTCCGTGAGCCTCTTTGAGGAGTTTGTGAACTTCTCGGAGGTGGTGTTCAGGACAGCTCGGCAGAGAGGGGACCTGCACGAAGCACATCTCAGGCTGGCCAGCAGTGTCTTCAGCAGCAGTGAGTACAAAGGCTGACGGTTGGATGTATCAGTCAGGCAAGCTTCAGGAGTTACTAGCAATCAGCTGAGCCACCAGGGCAGGGTATGTGCAGGCTACCTGCCTCCTGGCACTGAAACTGCCTTCCCTGAGCAAAAGCCTGGGAGCATCAGACAAATTCAGTGTGGCATGCCAGCTGCATGGGTGCATGCCACACCGGGCTGGTCCCAGCTGTGACAGGGCTGAGACACATGTGCTTAGCTTTGAATCTAATGTCAATCTCTCCTTTCCCACTACGGAGGGAGTAGCTCCTCACTACAGATCAGACGACTCTTCTTACAAGCGCAGAGGTCTTGGGAGCAGTGGCAGCTGAAGAGCAACTCCCCCCAAAACACCAAGGCACATTGGTAGGGAGAGAGGGGTTGGGAGAGCAAGGCAGGTAGCTTTCAGCAGGATCCTGTGTTGTCCCAGCTGGTGCTCACAGCTGTTTGTAAGTGGAGGGACCCTGCTTCCCAGCTTGGAGAGGACCCGAGGGGCTGCAGAAGTAACAGCTCCAAGCCTCTGAACCACAGATCACTAGGTGGTGTAAAGAGGCAGCTCCCGCCTGCAAATGAGCCTGGGGTGACCCACTGAATAGCAGCTCATAAATTCAGGAACACAGCCCCTTCCAGGCTCCAACAATGTTTACAGTGAAGCAGGTGAGATAGGGAATCAAGCTAATGAACAGGGATCAGTATTTGCGTTATGGGTAGTTACTCCCTCCGGTACTGGAAGTCAGATGGTTCAAATGAGACAGCCTAACGACATTTTACTGACATGCGTGAGAAAGGCCCCCTCTGTCCTGCATGCACAACGAGCTACTCAAGCTCTTGCCCTCTCCAGACCAGCTGGCAAGTGGCTGGCAGCGTGGTGAGCCATGCCTCCGCTCGGCAGGCTGAGTGTGTGCCATGCTGATGTGCCGCTCTGGCCCCCAGGTCAGAAACCAATTTGGACAGGGCAGGACTTGGATGTCTCTGCACCCTTTTGGGTAAACAGTTATTAAATGTCATGACCCCAAAGCTCTGCAAGGCAAGGTGGTTGAAGAGCTGAACAACCTGTGGTGATGCTCACCTCAGCTCTTGGTTAAACTCTCCACTGGTGACCAAAGCCTGACAGCGTCTGCATCTCATGTCCCTCCTGATCCAGCCTGCAGGGTCTTCTTTCCATACCTGATTTGTTCCTTTCTTTTAAGTCAATAGTCTGTCCTCAGCAAACCTGAAGGTGAACACAGATATGGTCATGATGGAAAATTTCCACCACATTCACTGCTTCCTGTGCCAAAAGAAGATCCACTGCCTGGAGGGCAAGAAGAGAGAAGCCAAGCAAAAGTATAGTGAGCACATGGAGAAATATGTCAAGTACCTGGGCCAGCCACTGGAGAAGCTCAATGTGAGTACAGGATAAACTGACCCTTGCCTGGGTCTCAAAGGGCAACTGTACTTCCCAAAATTATGAATTAACTGGGGTTCAAATCATCCCTCCCCAAATCCAGTCTGGGATTATATCGGTGTGTTGTCACATCCCCAATGTTCCCACACCTTCTCTGACCACTTGCTGCTGGGTTTCACCATGCAGCACAGCCCCAGCAAGGACAGGGCTCAGCAGCGTCAGATGCTGGTACCAGCTCTGCAACCCAGCCTCCGTGCGGCAGTGTGAGGACCTGTTCAGACCCCCACTCCGGGTTGTGTGCCTGCGTCTGGCAGATGCTGGTTTCTTTTTGCACGGCTGCCTGGACTAATAAGTCTAACACAGCTTCACGCTTCCCAAACGGCTGCTTTGTTAACTGAGCTAAGAGCATCTGGCTTTGCTAACTCAAACAGGCATCCCCCTTCCCCCCAGAGACGATGGCTGCTCCCGAGACCCCTCCTCGCTCTGCTCCTTCTCTCTTCTCACTGGCCTAAAATGTCTCTCAGACTGAGATCAGCTTGAATTATTTATAGGGCCTGTTACTTTCGATTTATTTCCAGTCTTTGCTGTCAAACATCTTGTAGGTTTGACTGGAAGATCAGCTCAGTGTCTCATGCTACCTGCAGCCCTGCGATGTTAATGGCTTCAAGTCCTTCCTCTGTGAGGGAAAGTATAATTTCACTGCTTACAACAAAGCAAAGCAAGTAACATATGAGGGTACTTGGATCGCATTCTGCTCAGGGATTTCTGGAGTCCTGACATGACCTTCTCTAGCAGACCACATAGCTCTTCAGGTTTGAGTACAATTTGCTAACATCAAGAGAAGTTGCAAAGGGGCCTAAATAATGTAGGAGCCCATTTCTGCTTTTGAAAACAGCTTATGCATTTAGGAACCTCTTTGCCTCTGAAATTCCTTAGGATTTTGGGGTATTTCTCCACAGCAAAATTGCAGTGTTGAACCTGCTTTGAGCAGGAGGTTGAACTAGAGACCTCCTTAGGTCCCTTCTAGCCTGACAGATTCTGTGTCTGAAAAACTCATGCTGAAAAAAATACTTGTCGGCATTGAGCTTTTTGTGGAGCTACACTGCTCCTGGTACTTTTCTGAAAGCTAGCTGAGGTCTGTATCCCTTGGGGTTGGCATAGCCCTGGGCTCTCAAGCAACAGCCATGCTTGGGGTGGGACATGCGCTCCTTTTGAAATTCCTCCCTACAGAACAGCTTTTCCTGCTTTCATACGATATCCTGGAAGAACTGAGAAAACTTGAGTTTTGCTTTACACTTCTGCAGATTCTGGGATTCCCCCAACCCCACCTCCGGCTCCAAACCCCCTGTAGTGAGCAAAGCTGTACGAAGCACCAAGGAACATGAGTGATTTTTCCAGCAGTCCCATTGCTCCATGGTACTGCAACACTTAGATATGCTGCTTGCCAAGCAGGGAGGGAAGAGAACTGATGACATTCCCTATGCCCTGCTTTCCTGGAGAGTAAACAATCTCCAATACTTCATTTCCACTTAATTAGACATGGGAAGGGAACTGAGGAAAGTGGTCAGGTTTCAGCCCTGCCACAGGAGTCCGCCTTACGGCAGCTCATCAGTGAATGTCTCCTTGCCTTTCCAGCACTTCTTTGAAGGGGTGAAAGCCCGTGTGGCTCAAGGGGTAAAAGAAGAAGAGGTCAGTTTTCAGCTGGCCTACAGCAAGCAAGAGCTGAGGAAGGTCATTGAAAAATACCCTGGCAAGGAAGTGAAAGGAGCCCTTGAGACCCTCTACAGGAAAATCCACAAGGATCTCTCCCCAGAGGAAAATCTTTTGCCGGTAACTGGAGTGTGATCTGGGTGTCATGCTATGATGTTTTGGGGGGGTTCAGGACTGCAAAGCATGTATAGCAGTCACGAGCTGATGAAGGGAGCTGACGGTCTGTTTTTCCCTAGGTGGTGTGGCACGCTATGGAGCAGGAGTTCATACGTCAGTACCAAGAGTTTGAGGATCTGATCCAACGCTGTTATGCAGGATCAGGGATTGCCATGGACTTCACCATGGAGGCCTTGCTGAGCTACTTCAACTCCATCACTCTGTCCAACATGTAAAGGCAACCCTCCCTGGATGTCTGTTGGGAGCAGCTCAGGAACCCTTGTCTGCAGCTACACCTTTAAGATGCTACACTCAAAATCCTTCCCAAACTGAAGTTTGATATATGGGGGTCCCATCCTGAACTTAATGCCAAAGTGCATCTGACTTGTCTGTCTTAGGCTAGATCTCCCTTGGGGATGTGGAGTTTTCAGACCCAAATCGCAGCTTCCCTGCTCCAAGAAACCATTATGCAGCTGGTAAAAAAACCCTCCCAAACCTCAAATTTCTGCCAAAGTGAGTGCCAGCACTGTACCTTTTCAGCAGACCTGCACTGGGAAGTCCCAGTGCAGCTGAACAGCAAAAGGCATCTTCTCTCCACGAACTCTCTCCTTTTTATCTACTCTCAGAATTCACAGTGAACCTGTGCTAAAACAAGAGGGTTACAACACACCGAGACACCCAGACGCGTGTAGTGTTACTATATCCAGGTATCAGAACATGCACCATTGCTCTACCAGCTCTTCAGTAGAGACAGATGAAAGTTCAGAGTTATTAATATAAAAAGTTTTATTGCTTTTAGCTGAGAAAGGATTTACTTGCACGTAAACTGGAGTGGAGCAAATGCTACAGTTCTAGAGATCCAAACTGGTCTCTCAGGGAGTTGCCTGTTCTTACCTCATTTTCTTATGAAGCATCCTGTAGCAACATCACAACTCGCATATATATTTTTATTGTTGAAAATACAGCCTCTGTATCTTGTGATGATAATCGTGGGGCTAACATGCTGTCCATTATAACCTTCTCTCTAAAAAACTGAAGATCCTGAACTCTTTGGTTCAGTACAAAAAAACCCCAATCAATCAGGCCCATAGTGATGACACAGGGTCAAGGACAAGGATATTAGTCTATAAGCTGACATCTAGACTAGCAGGGTCATCGGCCAGGTAGAGGCACATCTGAAGCTAGGCTGGAGACCAGCACCCCTACACCAAAAGTCAGGCATGGAGTAAAGGCCCTGAGAAGAGCTTAAATATCCTCCAGGACCCATGGGTGTGGGTGGAAGCCCTCAGGTGAGGCTGGTCAGGGCTATTAAGGCCAATTAGTGCCCTCAAAGCCCTGTCAGGCGTCAATGTCAATGGTCCCGTTGCTAGCACCTGTGGGTGCTAGCAACTTTGGGAGTTTTAGTAAAGAAAAGATATTAGGATTTTTCCCAAGAAAATGAGGTTTGGGAGGTCCACCTGCTGCTTGTCCGTCTGTCTGTCAGCCCCCCTGTGTAGCTATTAAACCCCTTGGTCTGGAGTGGACAGGACAGCAGAAATCACCAAGACAGTCAGCTCCTGCATGTCTTGTGAAAATCAGGGGCTGACAGAGGGAAGGGGTGTCAACAGCCTCCTCCAAGCGAGGCTGTAGCGTGAGCTGAGCAGCTCTCTGTCCTGCTTGCCCCAGTCCGGGCCAGCTGGCAGAAGGCTGCTGCAGAGCCTGCAGGAGTGGGCTGTCACCCATGTTTCGAAAATAAATGTGGTCTGTTTTCCATAATTACCCTCGGGGCAGATTTATGAGCCTCTTTCCCCATTCAGAGCATTGGCATCCTCTTCTTTTCTGTTGTTTCGTGTTGAGACCGGTGGCAGTCCCCCCACTGGAGGACTCTTAAGGGACACCACCGTGCTGGGGAGGAACAGCCTTTCGCTGGGCTCCGGCTGTGGGATTTCCACCTCAGCTCTGCCTTCTCCAGTGTGAGTAAACCCACAGTGACCTTCAAGACAAGGAAGGCACGAGGGTGGTATTGCATGTCCCGGGATTAGCTTGTCTAACCTACTCACCCTCACCATTGCTAGTTGACAGTAGATGATAACCCATGGAGTGGCTTTGGGGGAAATTCTGTGGGCCAACTTGGACAATTAGGGGAGAAAAATCCAAAAAGGATGTACAAAAAGGATAGAGGGACTTTGACTGCTCCCTCCCACAGCAACCCACAGATGTTCTTTCCCTTGATCTGAGGCAAAAAACCATTTTCAGCTATTTCCACATATCAGAAATTCTGGTTTTATTTGCCGTGTTGCTGTACACAGTGAAACGTGGGCAGCTTGGGTGGAGAAGGTCTAAGCAGAACGATTTTAACACAGAATGTCCTGTGCCTTGAACCACTTGCCCGGCAGATTTTCCGCAGCCTGAACTACTCACTCCGTTGGAGCCAACTGCCCAGAGAGCTTCAGACCTTTCAAAACTCCATTTTATTTTTGACAGATTTGGGTTTCGTAGAGGAAGAAAGAGAAAATCTCTAACTTTGCCTTGGGCCACAGAGAACCCCTTCAGACATGTCTTTTTGCAGGAGGGGGTGTCCGAAAAGGTGCCCAAAGCTGTGCACGTCACCCTGAGGCTCCTTTTCTATTGCTCCTTGCTACGTATTGGCTGTTAACACGGCACCTGCAGCTCATACATCTTTTATTAGTGGGAGCTTTGCAGTGCTCCCAGGGACAGCAAGTGCCTCGCAGGGCAATAAGACCTCAGCATGTTGCATGGTAGAAAATAATCTTGGAGGGAAAGAGGTGAACAGGCAGGTTGCCCGCTGCCGGCGAGGTGGGGAGCCTACTGCAGCTGCTCACCACAGCTCCTCTTCTCCAGGGACGTCTTTGCTTCTTCTTAACAGCAAGTCACCCCAGTCTGAGCACCAAGCTCAACTGTGTGCTTTAATATAGCACATTAACACATCTTTCCCTTGCAAAGGGAGAGATATGTGGCTGAAATATCCAGACTCCTTTTCCGGGATTTTTCAAACAGCTCTATGTAGTTGGACTTCCAGGTCCTTCGGGTCAAGGTACACCTCTGTGGGGAGCAGTGCTCAGAGCTCCTGTTTCTAATCTCGTCGTTTTCCCCCTGCCATTCTCCTGTGACGTTGCTTGCTTGTACCGCTCGGCTCCGGGCAGGAGAAAGAGGACGGCCATAAGGGAACCGTCTGGCACCGGCTTGCCCAGCGGTTCAGCCTCTCTCGCAGGTACTCAGCCTATTTTTGCAGCCCAGTTTCCTTGCAGTTGTTTGCTGAGGGGCTCACGTGGGAGGGGAGGGTTGTATTGGCAAGGTTTGCTAGGCAGGAGGTGGGAGCTGCAGGCTGTGACATGAGGGCCCTGCAACTTGGGAGCACCCGGGAAGACTTCCTGGGTGGAAAGGACTTTGCAGAGGGACTGAGCCCGGGTTGCTCGGAGGTGAGGTTATTAAACACAAAACGCCACCTGCAGCAAGGAGGAGCAATGACTTTCCGCTGCCTCTGTTAACAGCTTCCCCCCATAAGTGGTGCAATCACCAGGCACAGTCCAGGCCATGCTGCAGTCCCAGCTTGGGCTTGGGGACAACGGGGTCCTGCTCCAAGCAAGCTCCTCTGACTGCAGTGAGCAGATGCCCCGGTGAAACTGTGCCTGGTTTTATGCTGACGTTGCTCCTGTGTCAACGGGGCTTTGAGATCTCTCCTTGCCAGTCATTTCCCATGCACTCTGCTGCAGAAGGATGCCAGAGGATATGAACTCAACATAAGAGAAAACACCGAGAACCACTGTAAACCCAGGCTGTTGAGTCCCCCATCCCCTCATGCTGCACCTCCTTGAACCTCTGGCATCAGCCTCACCCTCTGCCTGCAGATGATGTCTAGCAGTTTCAAGGCAAATGACAAGGCAAAAAGGGGTTGGTGTTGTGGGCTGTTTTCCTGATTTGTGCCACTTTGTGCTGCATTAGAGTTGAGAGGGTTTATTTTCCACCTGTTTTTTTTCTGAGAGGCAGCAGGAGTGTCGGGCTTCCCTTGCACAGGGGTATCAGTGGAGAACCTGTTGAGGGTCTCAGAAGAGTGAATTGTCATTTACATCAGTATTTGGGGCTTTTTAAGAGCGAGAAGTAAATGTATCTAAGCAGAGAGAGCCATTACTGATTTGAAGGAAACTTGACTCCATTTGTCATTGAGAGGCTTGTTACAACCCTCCTAGTTTCCGCAGCCAGGTTTTCTGAAGGTAAAATCAACCAAACCCAAAATGAAATGAAAACTTCACAGCCTCCTAAAAATATCATTCAGGCCACCAGGGCTGAATCCATTTCCTTTTCACAGCTTGGTGCAAAGGTTCTGCCGGGCTCTGGAGAACAGCAGGAAGATCTGCTGCCATTGAGTTAAGCAGCCTGAGCCTGCTTCAAATGTGTGTTGATGATCAGGGGTTCAGGGATCATCAGAGGGTCACTGGAGCCATCAGAGCAGGATCATTGGGTATCCTGCTCTGGCGCGGATGGGGCTGAAGTGAAGCAGAGACGTGACAAGTAGGTCACCGAAATATTTACAGCACTCAATTTTCCTAAAACTGATGTTCCCCTCCAAGCCACCGTGTCACAGTCCCAGAGCCCTCAGCCATTTGCCCCTTGGGCTGAGTCCCACAGTGCAGCCATGTTGGTGGCAAGTTCCCATCCTCTTGGCGCTGCTCAGGGTCACAGTCCTTGTCTTATGGTCCATGTTTTACAGCTATATTATATAGGCACCAGAAGGGATTCTGTCCCCTTCCTGCAAGATAATGACACAGCACCTTTCCATGGGCACACCAAGCAGCTGCTTCAGCCCTGGTGCCCTCTTCCCCCAGGAATATTCTTCCCCCAGAGACATTTCCTACTGCACTGCCAGGGCCCAGCTTGTCTTCACTCTCTGTCTTTGCTCCACCTGGATGAGTGTCTGCACCTGGACATGGAGAAGGTTGGGAGGACACCAGAAGGAGTTGGAGGGGAGGATCACATGCATGGTTCATCCTTGGTGCACACAGGTTTTTGTGCACTGGGAGCTCAGCATCTTGGTGACATCAGTCCTCAGCGAGGTCACCCAGCTGGTCTTCCAGATCTGGCCCCAGCCAGGGGCTCTGACATACTCAGGTCCGACCAGAGCAAAGTGAGGATCTGAGGCCCTTCCAGGGAGGAGAATTTATTGCTTCTGTACTTGTGCCACCTGCAGGCCAAAAGAAAACCTGTTTGATCTCCATTCACAGTGCAGTTCACAGCTGCCTGGACTGTTTCCCTGAGCAGCTGGACACTCCTAACCTTCATCTTCTGTGGTTTTGCATGCTAGCTCCCAGCCCTGAGATGTCCTGGAAGGAGGAGTGTATGAATCCACTCCCATGTTTCATCCAGTGGCTGGACCACCTTGTGTTGACTGTGAAGAGCATCGAGGACACTGTGGCCTTTTATTCCAAAGTCCTGGGCATGGAGGTGGTGACTTTCAAGGTAACATGGGGGGACAGGCTCATCCTGGGTCTAGGGAAGCTGGAACTGCAGTTCTGGGCCAGTGGCTGGTCCTTGTGGATCTCTGATAGGGTCTCTGGGGCACCTCCTTGGAGTGGGGATGGTAGGACCAGCACAAGCTGCAGGCCATCAAGCTCTGAGTTTCAACACAGTCAAGCTGAGTCAGAGGGAAGTCCAAACCATACTGCAGAAGGAGTCAAAGTGAAAAAAAAAAAAGAAAGGTTCTTTGAAAAATGGTTTCTAGGACTGAAGGAGGAGAACCCTCAAACCCACACATCCTCTAAAGATGTCTGACAAGCTCTTGTCCAACCCACACATCCTCTAAAGATGTCTGACAGGCTCTTGTTTTGATATTTCCATTGGCAAGGAGAGAAAAAGATGGTTAACATTTTCAGAACAGCCCAAACTCATCTCCTGCCCAAGCTTCAGGCCACTTGCCCTGTTTTGGATGTACACACGGCACCTTTTTAACTGGGGGAAGAGTGCACAATGCCCTGGTAAGACTATCTTAAGCATTAAAACCCTGCCCTTACGTGTCTTTCCAGGCCTGTGGGGTGATCATTGAAGAAGGTCCCGTGGCCAGAACTGGTGCCGTGGGTCCAATAACATCCGTCTACTTCCGAGACCCCGATGAGAACCTGATGGAGGTTTCCAGGTACAGCACAGATGTGACTGCAGTCAATGGAGGGGAACCCTAACCACAACCCATACTGTGTCTGTGTCCCAGCAGGAGAAAGGATGCAGAGGCCAGGCTTTTGATGGCCAGTTTCAGGTTCAAGCTTTTATTTTGCAAACCTAGGACAAGTCTCAAATCCCAGCCATAAAAGTAGGGCTGCATGAACCTTGAGAGCTTTCCCAAGGCAGCCTGCTCAGCTCTTACCCCTGGGTGTGAATCCTACTTTTATAAATCATCATCAATGGAGACTTCATGACCTTCTTGGAAGATCTGTCCTCCTGCTGCTGCACTACTCTTGTTGGGACATTTTTCCTGATGTCTGACAGCCCTTTTGCTGCAGTTGGAGCCACTCATTTCTACACTATCCTCCATCAACACAAAGAACCTGTCATTCTTCTCCTCTTAATCGTCACTTTTACACAGCTGAAGATTTCTGTCTCCCTTCTTCTCTGTCTGCCTACTTGGCTTGACTCAGGCTGGCTGGCACTGGTGGCTCTCACACCAAGCCAGTGGTTTAAATCCAGCTGTGACTATTGAAACCCAATTCCTGCCTGGGAACTGGGAACTTGGCCTCAGTGTCTGACACACAAAGCGCTCCTGAGGCTGAAGCTCTGTGCCTCGTACTCAGCTCTCCATAAATAGTTACAGGGTTCCTGTCACCCGGGATGGGAAAGTGCAGAGATGAGATGGCTGCATGGAGGGGAGAGTGTATAAAGTCAGTGAGTTCACCTAGATTTATGCAGGGATGAGGGGGAAATAAGGTGCTAAGAAGATGCTGGCATCAGGCGGAAAACATTGGCTCCCCCTTGCAGCCCAGCCTGGTTGCCCTTTTTTCCCAGTGAGGCAGCAACAGGGCTTTGCTCTGGCCCTTGCACCAGCCGCATGTGCCTGGCCTGCACATCTCCGCTGCCAAGGGAAGGATGCAGCCTTGCACTGCACCTGGGAGGGATTTGCTCCTCCTTTCCATCCCCGTGCAGGACACATTCCTGTGGGGTGTTGGTCTCAGTCATTCATTTTTGGAAGAGCAGCCTCCTTGCAAAACTTGACCCCCCATGGCAACATGTCCAGAGCTTGGGAGAGCCTCTGGACCAGGGAGAGGAAGGCCAGCGCTCTTGCCTTCCTCTGTCCAGAAGAGGCATCCAGAGTCGCTCCCGGAGCTCTGGCGTGGAGCTGCCTGCATGGCATGGAGGGAGGCACGGCTCATCCCTGTGAGGAGGAAGGCATGTCAGCAGAGCTGGGGCAGGGCTCTGCCACAGCAGAGTCCGCTCTGACTCTGACTGAGGGCACTCAATTACTTGTGGGACTGTCCTAAGTTTTCTTCTTTCTTTAATTATTTAAAAAACAATTCTTCACTTATTTAAAAAGCATAAAACAATAAAGAAGGACTCAGGTTTTTTCAGGGAGAGCAGTTCCCCGGCTGGCCACACTGCGGTAGCAATGTTATCATCACGGAACTAGTGCTGGAAGGCAGAGAGGACTCTTCTGACCTCTACAGTCAAAATCCTCTCTAAAATTGAAACAATCCGTGAATTGTACTAATTTTTTTCTGCTGGCATTTCGTGGGAGATCCAAAATCCTCCATGGCGCGAAAAAATGCAAAGCCCTAAAAAATTCAGTGCTTCAGATTACCGAAAGCTCGCGCCGGTTGGCGGCCGCAGGGACGAAAGCTGCTTTCGGCGCCAGTTGAACCAT
>NW_008794630.1:765581-765846 GCF_000699145.1 Aptenodytes forsteri | reverse complement strand
ATATTCAAGTGTTCAGAGCACCAAAAGCGCTCGCCGGTTGGCGGCCGCAGGGACGAAAGCTGCTTTCGGCGCCAGTTGAACCGTTTGTGGGAACTAAAGACAAGAGCTGCCACGGGAGAAAGCCGCAGCTCGTAACCTTCACCTTGTGAACGGAGCCCCGGGGGGGGGGGACCCCCAGGGAGGGACCCCCGAGGAGGGACACCCCCCCACACACACACACCCCCCCCAGGGAGCGGAGCCCCCCGCCCTCCCTGCGCCCGCCGCA